>NC_069144.1:16396452-16601452 GCF_943734635.1 Anopheles cruzii | reverse complement strand
TGTCTTTGACAAGGTCGAGGACCCTATCGACGGACGCGAAGACTCCTTTAATAAGCTCGTCGGCGAGCTCGGTTTGCCTCTGCCTCACCGGCGATCTCGCTGTCGTCGAGCTTCGCGCGAATATCGCCGCCATCGGTGGCGCGTCTTTCTTCGCATCGCTCATGATCGCGCTGTCCTGTTTGGGCCAGTCTCACACACAGCCGACCCGACACTCACGCGCCGTCGAGCGGCCTCCACGCGCACACCGACGAACGGCCACTTGCCGCCGCACCCACTACTACACGGATGCTGCTGATAGTCGTCGTCAACGTTGATATTTTTGGCAAAAACTCACGCACACCGCCTCGCAGACGGCTGGTCTAGCGGAGCCAGCTGACTAGTAGCGTCACTTTGCCAATAAACCAAGGCGCTATCTTTTCGCTCTGCCGCCGATCCCGACGGCTCACTACACTTTTTCCTTGTGCCTGCACGCTACGGCTTCCTTGTGGAAGGCGCCGTCATCGCTCACTTGCCGTTAGCACAATTAAATATTGGCTTTTACCGGAGCCTGATGCAAACGCGTGTGCTTGTTTGCAGTCTCACTCACACATCATCGCTACCCCATAAAAGTGCAGTAAAGTTGTTTTTTTCTTTTCATTGACTGTTGCATCCGACAGTGTCTGGTGCATTGATAAGCGGCCACCGCAACCCCACGGGTTGGGGTCCTATCGTGGACACGGCCGGGCAAAAAAGGTATTTGCACGTTGGGCCCACGTTTTGGAACAGGTTTCAAGGTGACAAACATAACCTCGGCCCGGCAACCGCCGGGGTAAGTTAGTTTGGCCACGCGAAGCAGAAAGAAGTTTTTCCATATTTCCAACTAGATGTATCAGTTGTGCCCCTAAAACTAAAACTGAAAATAAAACGTTTGTTTGATAGATATAGAAGGTTTTCCTCGAAGTATTAAGCCTTAAAACGATCACAATAAGCAAGTGATTATAATAAGTTCTCGTTCTCCCCATTATTTGCGAAAACTTAAATTTACAATGTTGTTTAAATGTTTGACGTGGTTTTAGATTGGAAAAACGTTCGACAGTAGAATTCCTACTATTAACAGCCTTCTCTTTCGGAAGTGAGTTCTTTCAAGGTTTAACAAAAACCAATTGGACGCGCATGCCAATATGATAAACATTGCAAGCCTCCGTCGACCGGCAATCCCGGTATTTTCCTCCAGACACTCGTTGGCTCGTTGACTACTCAACCCGACCCAACGCACGGGGAAAAAGCTCAGCTTGCAGTTGATAAAGAAGATAGCAGCGGTGCACATGCACACCGCTCTCCCCGTGGCCTCCAGCGGCCGCGCGGAAGGTCGGCCCTACAACCCGACTTCACTTATCAGGCTTTGATAATGTGAAATTAAACATTAAGAAAAATATTGTATAAATAAGCTGAGGGCGAGAGTGGGTGGCATGCGTCCTCGGGAGAGTGATGCGATGGGAGCGTGAGGCAACAATAAAGCTCGTCCCTATCGCCACGGGGACCCCGATCACTATCGTGGCCAATCCAATCGACAGGTTGGCCAATCAATCGACGTCCGGTCGGTCTGTAGGAGTCGCCCTGTCCACAGTTGGTGGCCGGCAACCGGAGCGTTCTGATACCGCTCCGATATTCGTCGGTTCAGTGGACAGTCAGGACGTCAGGTGGAGAAGTGTAATTGTGCCAGGGAGATCCACAAAGTGCCAACTTAACACTTTTCCTAAACGTAGACCTGTAGAAACAAAATGGGCAGCATTGGACAACCCGGGGCAAGCAACGTGACCGCCGTTCAGCCGGTGGCCAGCGCGTACTATCCGTACGGTTTGCCCGGCACCGACGAACCGTACGATAGTAGCTTCCACATCTTTCCACCGGATTACTGCACCCCGGAATACGACTACAGGACCGAGTAAGTCACCGGCGGACAGAAGTTGGGAACATCGAAGTTGGGATCTATTCGGTACGCAAGCGGCGGTGGTAGCCATCCATAAACCAGCGATTGACCGTCGTCGAGATTACTGGCCGCGTTATCTAAACTGGCCACAAACAAGTCAATAAGGGCGATAGCGGAGAACGGGCGCCTCCATCTGATCGGGGTGGATTGGGCTCCGAAAAAAGATAGGCCTTTTTCGGTTTTATTGGATTAGTCGTTAACGCTCGGGCGCCACTTCACTTTGATTTTGAGTAATTGATTCGGGGGCCACTCAAGTGGCGCTTTGCGAGATTTTGGATAATCGCCGCCTAATTGCTTTCGAATTATTTCGATTGGCGGTACTAGGAGGGAATGGGGAATTACAGCACAGGTAAGGCCACCTTGAGGCGAGTTGAGATAAATCCTTTAGTTAATAGTGTTCCAAAGTTTTTCACGAAAATGCCTTGAATTAAACTGTGCTCTGCATTGGCGCGTTGTTAAGCGAATCGACCCAGTGATTGAAAAACGGTCCTGCCATTCTATCAAATTTCAAACGCCAATCAAGCTTGACATAGCCTTGGGGCTGTCGAGCCAGAGAATCCCTATTTGCGTCCGTTATTCGGCGGAACGGCTTTCATGTCAAGATACAAATCAAATTAGGCTTATATCAATAATTGTGGTTTTCACAAAACGGCAAACGCCAGGCAAAAACACAGGGGCCACGCTACTTAGGCAGAGTTACAATGTATCGCGGGAAAAGGCAATCAAGCAATAGTTTTTCGTTCACCCTGTTCTGTCGGTTGCCGGCTCAATCAACTCGAAAGCGGAAGGACCCATTTAGCATGACGAATGGATTCATTTCGTGCTCCATTTTTTATGCTGCGCCCCCATGAATGGTTAAGTGTACGCTCGGGTAAACGCTACTTAAACTACCGAAATGGAAGCTCCCAAATGGAAGCCGATGTGAAGCTAAAAGTGACCCAAAGGAATGCGGGAGACCCTAGGACTTACGGACCATTGTGATATAGATTTTTTTTAACAATTGAAAGCCTCCATGCAAAATTTGAAGGATTGGTTGAGGATCTGAGCCTAAGGATTTGACACTAATACATAAAAATAGTAACTAGTAATTCACTATGCTAACCAACTGATCTGGACGCCATACCGAAACAACATTGCCTTGTGGGGTGCTAAATATGTATAACATAGTTCAAAATTTTCTAAGCAACTTCTGTCTACGCCCTCAGGGCGGGCGCCCCTGTTTAGTTACGAATAAAAATCCTCCCGAATCTCAAAACAGCAATCAACCAGGGCTTACACGGGCTCGTTTCGAAACTAGACAACTTGCCCCACCAAAAAAAAACGGCAAACAGTCTCGTAAAACGCGTAGCGAAATGGGTTTGTTTGGAAAACCAATTACAAAGTTCCCACGGTGGTCCCGGTGGCGGTGGGCTACCGATGCTTAGCTACGGTGAACCAGCCACAAGTGAACGAGCTGTTGAAGGGCCACATCGCGAAACCCTTGCGCTGTCGGCAGAAGGACTTGGGGTCAGAAGTAGCTGCACTCACGGGGCAAGTGCAATTGCACTTCGTTTGCCAGCGTTTGGTTGCAGTGCTGATCTGCCACACCAGCCAATTAACTTCTGTCGTTGCCTGCGTTTTTTAGAATTAAATCAAACCGACAGACACGCGTGTCTGTGTGTGTAGTTTTGGTAGGAGACAGAGCGGTGAAATAAAAATATGCTCCTGAAGAGACGCTTGCCGTGACTGAGCATAAAAAATCATTACCAAGGTACACGCGTCCGGGGCCGGTGATGGCCGTGGGAACGGGCGCGACTGGCTTTTCTAACAAACTAATTTCCACAACGCAGAAAGACTGCAACGCAAGCCAGGCACCCTCTATTGCGCATTTGTGCCGGTGAAAGTCTCGATCTCAGGTTTACGATCGCCTGCCCTGCCCTGCTCATCCGTAATTAGGAGCTATTTATGCGATTGTTTATGCGATGGCGCTGTTTGATGAGGTCCCGGTTTCTTCGTTGGCGGTGCAAGGATATGCTTCATTTCGTTCGATTGCTCACCAGTGTGTGCGGGTTCTCCAGGGCTCACGCCACAAGTCAAGTGTACGTTCTTTGGGGGTTTTTTTGAGACTTGAGCGAACGACTCTACAGCACGGCATTGGATGCAGCCAACAACCGGGAGTTGTCGACAGAAGGCACGCGATTTGCATATGAGTCTGTCGTCTCTTCGAGGGTGCTGCTTTAGCCAGCGAACCGAACACATGTTGTGAAGACCACCGCGGCCATTTCGTGCTAAACCCATACATCGGTTTCACCGGAAGCCAAATTCCCCATACGATAAGATTTATCGCTGGCGCGCGCTGATGTTCATCAAACCGCGGCAAGTTTCTTCGCTAGTTAGGCTGTCGGGCTTCATGGGACTTTAATCGACCTATGATGGGGTGCACTTAGGGCCGGACTGGCAAAGTGGAGTTTTGCGTGACCGCTTACCCACCGACTGCGACGTAATGGCCAATCAATGGCTGTTCATATCATATTCTGCAGTAAAACTAGTTTAAATTGAATTGTGTTCGATCGTCATTTCTTGCGACATGCCACTATCGATCAGCTTCGATGTTCAGGTTGACGAACAGCAATGTGATGGAACTGTTGAGCGGCTTTTGCAGTCATATCCCTGAATTTATTCTTGTTTTATCGTATCCTTTGGAAAATATTTTATTTGGGTTCGATAAATGCTCCAATTTGTTACGTTTGAAATCTAAATTTAAACGTAAATAACTATTCCAAAACAGGTTTAACAAACCACCAAATTTAAATTGAAAGTACTTAAAAAGTGCTCAAAGAGCGGCGCGTTTTCCAACGCAACGCCTGCTGCACTGCTTACGCTTATTACGCCACGGTTGCCTAGAGCTTCAGTTTATCTCCTTCTGGCTCCCATTTGGCTACGCCCCTTTTTTGAAAGGGAACCACTTTTCCACCCACCACCCGCTAGTTCAACAGGAACTACAATCAAACATGGTTTCCTTCAAACGTTTGCATAAGCAGGAAGAAAAGGATACAACACCCTTGCACTCTTTCCTGCTTGCTCGGTTTTCCAGGACATCGCACATCCTGGCGGCCGCTAGAATCTGCTGAGTTTGGAACCATTGGCTAGAGAGACCCGTATTACAATGTAGCCCATCAGTGTCCTTACAAAGTTGAAAGCGTGCGGGTCGCGGCCTTCTACACCAACAACATTTTGTGTTGTAACTACTTTTGCGTAGTGTAGTTAACTATAAACCACCGGCAAGATGTTACCGAAAGACAAATCCGGCAATCCGCAGCTGGAGAAGCTGCTGACCAAGTGTGCACCGTTTTTGTCGTGGGCTCCGATCTTTATGCCGGCGGCCACACTCAACCACAATCTGCTGCGGGCAGCCCTTTACCCGATCGTGCTGAACTCCTCCATTCCCCGGTGAGGATCTTATCGAGACGGGGATTACTCGGGCAACGTGTCGTGGAAGGATAAGGCACCGCACGTCGATGCGATAAACCGTAGATAGTACATTACTTTTCCTAGCAACAGTGATAAGCTGCAGGGGATTTTGCAACATAGTTTACAGTGTACCTTTATGGGGTTTTCACAAAGATTTCAAGTTTCATCGGCATTTTTTAAAGTATATGTGTTGAATACGAAACAAAGTAACATTTTATTGAATCACATGTTTTAAGAAAAGTCTCAAATGGTGTTAAAATTAAGTTTTATAGATCATCATCATTGTTTATTACTAAATATTAAATTCTTAAAATTGCTTTAAAAGCGCATAGTGCTCATCCGTCTGTCTTTGACTATTCACCGTGAATGACTCTTTCTGTGATCACTCTTTGACTCCGAATCCCACTCCTCCAGACTCCTCGATAGCATACGAATGGCGCCATCACAGCGATCGCAACGGTTTCACATCAGCAACATCTTGGAGCTCAACAACCAGCAACAACAGCAGCAGCAGAGCGACAGCGCCAAAGATCAGCCCATCATATCGAACCTTTCTTCATCCGCCTCCCTGCAACAGCATCACCAAGCTTTCCATCCTTTCACCATTTCCGAGCTAGAAACCCAGCAACTTCATCACCATCCAGCCCCATCCGGCCCAGGACTGGAAGGTGGACCCTCCGGAGGTCCTTTCCCCGGGAATGGCACTACGGAGGAGTCTTCCAGCTCCAGTCATCTCCCATATGGTGCTGGGGATTCTTCGCATACTACCAGTTGTTTGCCACTCCAGTCTGCCCTCAATCCTGCCACCGTTAGTTCCACGATTCCTTATGACCCGCCGCCATACTATCCGTATGCACACCACCATCATCTGTTCGGGGGTGCAGGTAGCGCCCTGGGGACCCCGCCGACGGTGGATCCGTCTAGGTCGACCTATCCCTATCATCATGCCGGCGTTAACCTTGATTATGGTGAGTTTAACGACTGGCAGTGTGTGCGGGAGATAACACAGCTTTTAACCTGCATTAAACTTGTGGCTCTGACATCGATCGATTTCCATTATTTCCACAGTACCGTCGGTAATACAGCATAGTGCCATCAGTGACGCCAACGGCAGCCATCAGCAGCTCAGCCCGGATACCACGTCACCCGGACCGGAACTTTATTCGTTGGCTTCCTACAACAACATACCGCGCGTAGTGAATGAAACTTCCGACCGGTTAGCTGCCCTTGCCGAGCAGCATTCGTCCCAGGATGGGCCTTCGCTCGATGCAGAGTGTTCCGTGGATACGAACAACAACCCAAATCGCTCCTGTGACACCGGCACGCCGGACGACTTCGAGCCACCGACTCACCCCGTTGGCCGCTCCAGTGGAACACGCGGTGGTCAATGTTCCAGCCAATCGGGCACTACGGGACACAAAAAACGGAAGCGACGCATTCTGTTCTCCAAAACGCAAACTTTCGAGCTTGAGAGACGTTTCAAGCAAGCCCGTTACCTATCGGCACCGGAGCGCGAACATCTGGCCAGTGTGATAAACCTAACGCCGACGCAGGTTAAGATATGGTTCCAAAACCATCGCTACAAAACGAAACGGGCACAAACGGAGAAGACCGCTACCGGGTACGGTCCGGTCGTCGGTAGTAATCCTCCGAAGAAGGTTAACGTTCCGGTGCTGGTGAGGGACGGAAAACCGTGCTCGGATGCCATACAACATCAGCAACACCAACATCAGCAGCAGCACTTGCATCATCAGCAGCAGCAGCAACAACAACATTCTCATCCGCATCCTTCTTCGGCTCACTTTCTAACGAACGGCATCCACCATTCGTCTTTTGGGGTTCCCGGGATCCATTCCGGACATGGCGCTTCACCGCGCATGTGGTGAAATCCTTGCGATAAAGAGAGAACTATTTCATGTGCAATAACCAGGTCAAGTTTTCACACGTTGGCCTAATTTAAAAGAAAGTGTTAACAATAAAATAAGTAACAATAAATATTTTTTAAACGAATAGAAGATTATTGTTAAATTTGCAGAACCATGAAGAAAGAATACATTTTTATTGAAATAAATCGAAAAAGTAGTATATTTTAACAGACTATTAAAGAATAAAAGGTTTTCTCGCACCTCAATGTCAACGTATTGAAATATTTGAATTAAAAGCAGGGCTGATTGTGGCTCTGCAGCGCCACTGGCGGGAAACACCGATCTGACAGTTGAGAATACTTATTCACCACGGATGAAATGACAGCTCCGCTGCTGTCATCCGGGCGCAAAGCAAAGAACAAAACGCCGAAAATAAATAAATTGCCACCGTAAACCAAATCCGTTGCCCGTTGTTGTGGGCTCTTCTGGGGTCGGGACATTGGCTGGCAAAGAAACAAAAATGTATTCCAGGATCCGTTTTTGAGAAGTAAATTCTACTGTCACAGGTTATCGCGAAATCTCAAACCCGCCAAGTAATCCAGTAATGGAACTGCCTTTCTTGGGTG
Source organism: Anopheles cruzii (assembly GCF_943734635.1). Lineage (NCBI taxonomy): Eukaryota > Metazoa > Arthropoda > Insecta > Diptera > Culicidae > Anopheles > Anopheles cruzii. The sequence goes on along the minus strand of NC_069144.1, from coordinate 16,593,542 downwards.
ATACGTTGATCGTTCTGGTTTCGCAGGTGCGGCTTTACACCTTTCTGTCCTACCGCCCATTAAGGGTATTAATTCATTGTTTCGTTGGTTTTTGATTGATTTCAGTTAATTTTCTTCATCGGAGGATGGCTGTTTTTCGTGAAGCAACTGTTCCGGAACTACGAAATACGGCAGCTGGTTGTGCAGCTCATCTTCTCGTTGACCCTGGCCCTATCGCTGACGATGTTTGAGTTGATTATTTTCGAAATAATCGGCTTCCTAGACTCGACTTCGCGCTACTTTCATTGGCGCCTCGGCCTAACGCTGCTGCTGATTATGGTCATCGCGGTGATACCGTATCTCATAGCCTACTCGTGCATCAGCAACGTGCGGATCGGTAACTGATGTCTTTTAAAATGTATCTCAGGAGATCTAATTTTCCGCACCTTTTCTCTCCCCTTGGCATTAAAGTGCCCGCAAAGTGGGTACAACCGCTGACCACACTCATCTGGCTGTGCTATCTGTACGGGTTCTGGCGCATAGGCGACCCGTTTCCGCTGCTCAGCGTTAGCCGCGGCATTTTTACGATCGAGCAAGCGGTCTCGCGTATTGGCGTCGTCGGCGTGACCGTGATGGCGATACTATCCGGGTTCGGTTCCGTCAACTATCCGTACACGAGTATGTCCTACTTCATACGGCCCGTCTCGCAGGCCGATGTGATCAACTTGGAGCGTAGGCTACTGCAAACGATGGATATGATACTGGTGAAGAAGAAGCGGATCGCGCTCGATCGCAGGAGAAACAAGCCGAACCAGAAGCAAAGCATCTGGGGCATGATCAGCAGTGTAACGCAGAGACCGGCCGGTGCAGAAAGTAATATATCCAAAAGTCGTCGTTGATGACGAACTTATCTCTATCCTCGAATTCTCCGCATAGATATTGGACAGTTGCGATTGGAAATTTCCGCCCTAGAGGAACTGTCCCGCCAGCTGTTCCTCGAGGTACATTCCATGAAAAACATGCAGGAACGAGAACGGTGGGCCGGAACGCTGCAGGGAAAGTACTTCAACGTGCTGGGGCACTTCTTTAGTTTGTACTGTTTGTGGAAAATTTTCATCGTAAGTGAGGCTTTCAATTGTGTATGTTGCGGTTTCCATTTAATTACTTCCTGTTTCCACAGTGCACGATCAACATAATATTCGATCGTGTAGGTAAAAAGGACCCTGTTACACGAGGCATCGAAATTGCGGTGCACTGGTGCGGTTTCGACATGGACATCGCCTTCTGGAGCCAGCACGTGTCATTTCTGCTGGTCGGCTGCATCGTGGTCACCTCGATCCGGGGCCTGTTGTTGACGTTGACGAAATTTTTCTACAAAATTTCCTCCAGCAAATCATCAAACATTATCGTGCTGGTGCTGGCCCAGATCATGGGCATGTACTTTTGCTCGTCGGTGCTGCTGATGCGAATGAATATGCCTGCCGAGTACCGGGTGATCATAACGGAGGTGCTCGGTGGGCTACACTTTAACTTCTACCATCGGTGGTTCGATGTGATCTTTCTCGTGAGCGCACTGGCTACGATCGTGGTGCTTTATCTGCTACACAAACCACCAAACGTTGACAGCAGTATGTGAAGGGTGTAAAGTGAAAAGTATGATCCTAACCCGCTGTGTATCCTTTGCTCGTACTGCTCTACAAGTGTGATTGTGCTTTATTTTTAAATCCATTCCGACGTTCCCAAACAGCATACCGACGGCCATGACCAAAGGCTGTCAAAGATTCTTGTTGTAAATAATTTAACCGCGAACAGGGCAAAAACGAAAAGAACGACAATAAAATAAAGTTCTGATACCAAACATGAACCTCCGCCCTTGGAAGTGCTGTCGCAACACATAAATTATACACCCGGGAAATACTGAATCCATTTAGTTAATACCGTTTTTTATGGTCCACGCCATAAGAACGGGTCCCGGCCGAACCACGGATCACAGGCGAGAAATTATCACAATTTATTTCTCCCCTTACGGCCACTTCAATACGATTCAAACCATCAATAGTTAATGAGTCAGCACCGTGGGCGGGCGACAACTGGAACAAATGGAACGTCATCGTTGCACTGCTGGCCCCTCCATGTGCCAGGCGGAAAGGTTCCCCAAATCTCAATTTTGCCGTTTCAGCCTTCGGAGCGAATGGGCTGGCCGTTTTTTTGGTTTTCTTCTACGACGGGCCAGCGGCAGCGTTCGTTGTCATGCCGATGGTCCATTTTATGAATAAACAACTTTTCGGCCCAGCAAACAATCGGCTTCTGGTCGGGTCGGAAGGACGAAGTCACGAGTTTCGAGGCGAGGCCGCAACTCGTGCCATCCACGCCGTGGAGAGGCAGTCGAGCGGCTCACACGACACACCTCGAAGCACGGGAACTAACATATGACTACGGGTGATGCGAGTTCGTCATAGAAGGTTAACCGCTTTCGTTAGCACCACCGCTTCTTGTGCCGCGTGTTCCGCGTATGTCAATAGACGTGCTCCGATCGCGAGTGCCATGCCGCCGGGTGTTTGAAGCATTAATCGATAGACCGTTCAGTTGCCGTTCGGAGTTGGATGAAAGTGAATTTATTTCATTCGCGACCCGTCATTTGGTTTGTGATTCAAAGAGGTAAACAGCAAATTTACAAAGCTCACGGTTGAAAGATGGCGCGTTACGACACTGGAAAGGTCTTGTACGACACCGAAGCCAATCGAAAGCAGGCGGAGAGTAGTAAATAACCTTCCGTGCGCCCTTTAATCATCTCTGCTCTGCGTTGCACTTCGCTTTAAAAACAGTGTGTCCAATCGTGGGCAATCAATTTCACACACATAAACAATCAATCGTTGTTTGGTCGAATCGTTGGGCCCCGACGGTAACGCTGCTGTGGCATGGTTCGACAACAGGTTGCAAGTTGCGCCCGATGGCCGGAAGTCGATCGGGACGTGAAATAACGACACCGGCCAGAGGCTGCATCCGTCGGATGTCCGTGTGCTTCGGGAGCGGAGCAAAAGTAAATCAGCCGTGCCGTGAAGATAACTGAAAGGGTGACACCAAAAGGGCAAGTTCAATATCGGACCAATTAACAACCCTCAGGATGGCGACGTAGTGGGGCCGCACTGGGCTGGCGATTGTGAAGGTGACGGTGATGATGCAGTAGTCAATTAGTTGTGTGTGTGCAGTGAACCATAATGGGTTGCAACACTAGCCAGGAGATACCGAACTGCATAGGCCAGAAAACAACCGACTCGGCCGCCGCCCTCGGTGACCTACTGGAAGGTGATATTGAGGAAGGTAAGCCATAAACAAAGGTTATTCAAAGTTCACAGTTCAGTTTAACAGCTGCAACGTTGCTACATGGAGGCGCCTGGTACCCGATGGATACGCCTGGTAGTTTTGGTTGCTTCCCATAATTGAGTGTCTCTGCAAAAGGGAATTATGAGCCGAGAAATGATGACACTGTATCGAAGAGCAAAATTGCAAAAAATCTAAATTCATCATCCTTATATCTTCACTACCGTTTCGTACTACCATTTAACAGTTTCTTCGAGTGATTGTTTTAACGAATGATAAAGAATTCTGCCAATGGTCCAGTTACATAAAATGATCCGATAGCCTTACCTCATATGCAATTAATTCAAGCAGGAAAAAATCCTTCCTTCCACAAAAACTCCCAGTAAACCGTCAATTCCCAAGTAATAAGAATTGAATGTGGATTAGCGGCGTTCACCCTTTTTAAATATCAACCGCGGATAGAAGGTAGCTTCCTCGAAAGCTTCCGCCCCATTCGAAAGCCTGCTCCTGCTCGAAAGCTGTTACACCGCGAAGCGTTTCGTTTCGAGTAGCAGCTGACGGCAGCGCGTTCGGCAAAACCGACCGGCCCCGTTTGACCGAGCCCGAACCGGGCTCTCGATCGCGCTCGAGCGGCCTCGGCGCCCGAACCGCCCGTGTGTTGTTGGTGGCCGGTGGTGCTTTTCGGTTAGGCGTGCGTCCGTCCCGTGGTGCCACATCGCGTTACCTCACATCCTTCGGCCGCAAGGACGGCTGGCTGTTGCCTGCTGGCACCGAGCGAGCTTTCAAGGCTGCTCACTCTGAAGCGATACTCGCAGCTGTGCACACGCGAAAAGTTGCCCCGTGGCCCGTGACGGTCTCTCGCGCGCGCGTTCTAACGCCTTCGAAGCCAAGCTCAACCGAACGGTGCACCTTTCGCGCTGTCCACCCTACCTGCCACCGACGGTGACGGGTTCTCCGTTTCCGGTGTCTTCGGTCCTTCTTCACCCGGCCGCGCGGCCCTCGGGTTACTCATTGCGTAAGCGTGCCATTTTCGCGGAAGCAGCGCGGAAGTAATCGTCTCCAGTTCGCACCATCCTCCATCCTGTGCCGTGTGGTTTGGATTGCTGTTTGGTGCCCCGGTGCTCGAAAGCGGTTATTAGTTACGCCACTCGCGCTCACCATTATCCGTGCGGTTCCGTAGCGTGCGTGCTTGCGTATCCCTCGGACGTCTCCGAGGAGTGACACGGAAACCCCCCTCGCTCACTTGTCCTTCGGCAACGGCAGCACCGCCCAAGGACGGCGGCAGGCGTTTAAACAGGTAACTTCTTCCCTTTCTACTTCCTGTGCACATTTCGCCACCTTTTTTGCAAATGTCTCAAGAGAGGCAAAGTTTCACCCGGCCAGGCCCCCCAGATTCAGAAAACTGGCAACGGCACGGCATCGCTGGAGCCTTCGCGCGGCCCGGCCACAGTTATGATGGTTGGTAGATAAATTATTTATAATTAAAATAATTATAACCCTAACTGGAGCCATCGCGATAAGCGGAACTTTCTGAGGACGTCCCCCCACCCCCGGGTTTGAAGCGTAAATCGTATCCGGCGGTGAGAGGATCTTGTTGTCGTCATAGGGCTGGTTATCGTTTCAAAAAGCGTTTCATCGCCCCGAGAACGGGCCGCGGACGCGCTCCGATGAATAATGTACGTGTCGTGACGTGTCGTGTAGGTAGCTCCGGAAGGCGGCCGGAAACGCAAACCTTTGGCTGACTCTCGGTTAAGGGGGCGCCCGGGATGAGGAAATTAAATCGGGCACCGGGAGGGCTCCCGCGGAGCCATCACAAAATCGATCGGTCGCTACTCACTTCCGATGGCCCCAGCGGCATCTCATCTCAACGGGGGCCCGCCTTACCGTTTCGGGTGGGCCGAACGTTGGCTTTATTGATTTCGGGCTTCAATTTTTGATGCACTTCCTGCTGGGTGCGTACACCTGGAGCGCGAGGCCACCGAAACGAACGGTGGCCCCACGGGGTGAATTTTGATTCCGTTAGTTAGCTACTTACTCCAGCCCGTTTCCGGAATCGAAGTCTCGCGCGTTGTGATTGCGTAAGCACGGTGATTCGATTCCGTTTCTTACGCTGCTCCGATTGGCCTCCGTCTGGCCCGGCCACCGTCGGTGGCCTGTGAGAATTTTCCTCGTCGTTTCAAGTCGAGATTCGATCGCCCGCCCGGGTTCTTCTAGGGAAAAGCCTTCGAGCTAATGGAGACACTTTGAAGCTCGCGGGGCCATGGTGGCCCCAACACTTCACGAACGGCCCGCACTAAGCGATTCAACGGCATTTACATGATTCTGAAGCATCACTCAGCGCACGATGCAGCCTGGCCTGGCTCGGCGGGCTTCAGTAGTGTGCCGCCGTTTATTGATCGAGCGCACGGTAGAAAAGGTCACGGACTCACTCGCGGTGCCTCAGAAAATCAGTGAACCGGCACGGTGAAGATGAAGTTACTAAAGTTTTTTTTTTCTGTTGGCTGCTACATTACTTTTTTTTTGCAATTTACAATGTTGAGTCGACCAAACGCTTTTAGTGGCCTTCGAATGATAGCAAAAAGTCCTCAATTTTAACGGCCCAATAGGTCGATTCATTAGCGTGGTGTCAATTCTAAGCGTATTCAAATTCACAAATTTATTGCCCATTTAAATGGCAACGACCTGACCGCAATAGGCCGAATCTGGGCCTTGTTAGGCCGCGCCGGGGAGAACGAAGCTTATGAATAAAATTATCGGACCCTTCGGCGAAGGGCCCCACAATGAATGAATGTAGAAATAACAATCATAAAGCCTGTTCATCCCACCTCCTATCCCCTGGCACTGGCACAGACGGGCGTTGTCTGCAGCTTGCCGTTTGCTGTTCCGTTCCTCGAGTGTGCTAGTAAATAGATTTGGTATGCCACCCAAAAGTGAATGTGGTGCCAACGATTCGGGTGAATTACGACGACTCCCCGGGCCAACCCAGGGCTCGTAATACATTTTTCGCCACACGCCACACGAATTAATAATTCATTTCGCGATTGAGAAAATCCCCCGCCAACACAAGTGGGAGGCTGTGTGTGTGCGCGCTCGAATCGAATTACCGCGCCCAGCTGGGAGATGAACTCACATTCGTTTACAAATCACCACCAAGGATGTTAATCAGCAAGGAAACGCTCGCGGAAGGTGCGAACAGAATCCGCGTGCCAACGCAACGCGCACCAGTTGCGTTGCGCTAGTAGAATTTGATTATAATTTTCCACCACAAAACCGGGAGTTCTGGGGCCCTGGATGATGGCGTCAATGGCGTGTGGCTCGCACGCTGCTGATTATTCGCATATTTGTGCACTGACTTTCGTTATGCAAATGATGGCGGAACAGCGCCGGTGGAAACAAATCTTCAAAAACCGGATCCGCTTCTAACGAGAACGCGCCCCAAACCGAACCGAGCCGAACCACGAAAACCACTTCTCCGAAGGCTTTCCGACCAAGGCTCCAAGGCTGCGATATCTTCATCGTGTGCACCGTCAGTGCCGTGATTTATCGGTTATGGTGCGGCAACCTCTGTGGCAACATGTCGATCGCTCCCTCCCACCCACGACCTCGAGTGCCGGCTTCGGCGTCCGGCGGCCACGAAATCAATCGGCTGGCAAACGGTGGGCGGGCCCGCTTAAGCCCGACATTCACACCCTCCTGGAAGGCAATAGACCGGAAGGGCCGGGCTTTGCGAAATTGTAAATGACAGCCACCGGGAACGTGACGAGCTTACGAATTGTTTCGCAAAACGGTGTCGATGCAAATTTCAATTCCAACCTCGCGGCCAACGACGGTTTGTCGTTCGTATCGCCCCGCGTGACTATTGTAGTCCTCGCTCGGGCTTCCCCGACTGCCTAATGGTGGAACCGCAGGAACCGATAGGAACCGTTTTGTGTTCCCGTGCGGTAACGCTCCGGAATTGGATTCTGGCGCAGGCGGCAGATGCCCAACGACCGGAGGGCTTTCTTACCAATTGCTTGCCCCAGTGTTACTAAGTGAGCCCGATGGGGAAAGAATGAAATAATTAGAATTGCAATTAAATTATACATTTCCCCATCGGGTGCCCCTATTGAATAGCTCCGGCGCCAGTTGCATAACGATGCTCGGTGACTAGTGGGACCATGGATACATTCCGAACAGAAAGGAAGAAACGTTTCGCCCGCTGGAGATTAGTTTTGGTGGAATTATTTATCAGCATGTTGTTCGGCACCTTTTTGTGCCAGTTACAACAGCCCGAACCGAACGCTAAGTGAGCTGTTGAGCTTGGAATAATTTAAGCTTATCGAAATTCAAAAGAAATACAGTATAAGACCGGCTGCGAACAGATGCTGCGTGTACTGCACGTATTAGGCAAGAACAAGATCCTTTTGACAAGAAGAAAAGAGAAGAATCTCCGGCCATTTCGCCGAATGTAGATAAAAGTTTGCTCATACATATTTACTATAGCTTCGTTAAGAAATGTGTTCAACGTTTCCGAAAGGCGTACTTGACATTAATTTTGTGTGGAGGCCAAAGTTCAGCCTATCTTTACTGTGCAGGTTGCTGCCCATAAGCCGTTAGATCTTTGCAACCTCACGTCGAATTGACGTGCACAAGTCACACACTCCGCACACGCGGAGCGGATAGGCACAGAACAAGAACTCCCCACAGGTCTTATAGGAAAAGTTCCAGAAGTTTTTTCTCCCTAGCCCTCAACAACCCGCGCTGATAATGATAAGCACTTGGAAACAGATACCAGTCTAATTACATCAGAAGCCTCCCAATCCGTCCGTGCCGCACGTTCAACAGTTCCTTCATCAAACTTTCATACCAGGAGCGAAAGAGCGAATGGCAATCACTCACCACGGACCACCCGAACCAGTGGGCCCACCATCCCAGCTGTTGGCCACGTGCCACGTCACTCGAATCGGCGAAAAAAACGCCATTATTCCACCTTTTTTGCACACATGCAACACATGCCGGTCCGGCGTGGGTCAAAGAACTGACATGCTAGCGAGGTGCCAGCACGTTGGGGCTTCCAAGGCAAGGCGCGGCCCAATCAGCCTAAGACTTTGGCCGAGGCGGAGCGCAAAGCATGCCGGCATAACATACCGGTTCCTTGGCCCTAGGTCTTCCAATTATGTCCCACGTCCGTCCACCTTTCGCCAATCAGTCGCCAGGACGGCAAAAGTTTTGTTGTTTACGTTGGTACGGCTGTGGTGGTCATCGAACCAGACCGCCCGCCCGAAGCCGACCGCTGTAAATGATCACATGCGGTTATCCGTTTTATTGAAATCGATAAATCAACCCAAGCGCACCGGCTTCCGAAGAACCGGGTTCCCATCAGCGCCTACGGCCGGATATTGTGATTCGATTCTGGGATGGCTCAGTGAGACTGCCATCGTTGAGGGGGTTACCGCAAGCCCCTTCGGTCGAGAGTGAACAGGCGGGAATTTAAAAGAATTGGTAGTGAGTAATGGAGAGAAATGTGTCTCCACGGTTGTCACCATTTTTCATCCCCGTGAGGGCGTCTCACACAAATGTATAATGGCCCCCCCATAATTGCGCTCTGCGGCGGCTTACACGACCGGATTTCCTCCACTCGAGCTGACGTGACCGAGTTGAAGCGCCTCTCTGGCAGGCAACCAGGTAGACCGAAAGGGGTTGGCTGTTTCGTTCCATCTTCGCCGTGAGGGCCGATGGTGCGGTTGCCAAGCGCACCGCAAACAGTCCTTCGGTCCTCGAGCACGCTTAAGCCCGGTTCGGAAGTGGACGGAACTGTGGACGGGACTGAAGCAGGCCACCAGCACGATGGCGCAATATTCGAATCGATTCACTGTCGCTTAGTGGCCGATCAGATTGAGGTTAGGTTCTCGATAGTGCCACTTACGGATTTTCTGGTGGACGCGAAACGGCTACAACAATGAGGCGGTTGGTTTTGGGTTTCACCTGCACCGTTGGGCCGTTTCAGAAAAAAGACACTTGAAAGTGGCGTAATGGCAGAGCGGACATGCTTGCAAAATTACGATTGGAAGCCGTAGAAGTGATTGACGATGTCCCGATGCCCCACTGATGGCGAGATGGTCGCTGTCCCGTGACGCAACCGATCAACGGTTGATTAGACCGTTCTGGATCGATCGAAGTCTCAAACTCGCTTTCGCGTCCTTTGTCTCCCTCTCTCTCTATCGTGTGCCAGATAGAGCGGATGTATCAATCAGTGGCGACCGGATGTGTAGGTACGGTGGACCTAATGCCGGAAAGTGTAACACAACTGACCATAGATAGTGGACCACAACTGACGGTAGATTGTTGGTGGCGTGTCAGTTTTTTTTTGTTTCATAATACCCATTCCCGTTGGGACACTGGAGGGAAGCTCGAGCACACCGATACGGATGGCTTACGATGAGCTGCGGCGTTGCGAAGGATATTAAATTCAAAATTAAATTGCTTTCAATCCATTTCGATTCGATTGCGATACGCTTCGTCTATTGGACGCGAACGGTGACTTCATAAAATGTCGATAAAGGCTGGTAATATTCCGATATTAAACTTTTTAATGATTTGTGTGGATCGATTAAGTACGCTACACTCCACTGTACTGTGCGCGCTATAAAGAAAACTATTTATGTACTGAAAATTAATTGGAAAATGACGCACCTACTTCAGAGCTCATTAAAAAATATAGAACAAGAATAATGCTCCGCTTCGTAACGTAAGTTATCGTCTTCTTGGTTCACTTACGCGATATCGACTTGTTGTACTGATGTGTCTGAACATATGCCTGTAGAGCGACGGGTCCGAATCGTCCGAGCTGTGGCACGGTGGGCTCGGAACGACGTTGTTGCGTAACCTCAGCCAACTTCCGTAACCTCCATCTGGGGCCCACCACCGTAATGGAATGAATATTGTTTTCCTAGGTCCACCCTTCCCACGGTGGCCCGGACCGAGGATACCTTCGCACCAGACCCTTTTTAGCATACCACCGCGCGTACTAAGGTGAGAGCCATCCCATCGGTGAAATTGGTGTGTTTTTACACTTTATGACGTGTCGCCGCTCTGAGCAGGAAAAACGTAAGGGTCCGGCGTGGGCAAACTGAAAAGCTCCAACTAAACCTCCCCCAAAAAGAAAAATAGAAGGACGTAGCCAAGGACGAAACAGGGCACCCGGGGCTACCGGTGGGTCGGTTTATGGAATTTATAATAACATAAAAGAAAACATGCTGGCCATTATCGAAAGTGTACCCCGAAAGTGTCGATACCCGACGACAGCGACGATGACACATGGACGATGGGGGAATGGCCGAACAGGGGGCCTTTATTGGGATGGAGATTCGGAGATTGAAAGCTGCAACCATGCTCGGCAACCCACACTGGTCGCTGACGATTTGGTTCGGTTTTAATTGAATCTCTCACCAAGCCCGGCATGAAACCGGTTGCCAATGGACGACCGAGCTGTAATGGGCGTGGGGCTGCTAGATGTTACCTTGGCACCCGTTAAAAGGACAATTGCTGTAATCAATACATTGATTTTTGTTCCCTCTATTCCCACGCTGGTGTTGGGTCTTTGGGGTTGACTGCGATTGTCGACTTAGAACCAACAAAAAAACAATAAAACCAGGACAAAGTTTGGATCGGTTCCAGTAAATTCCTGACGGTCTTGTTCTGGCCCAGCTTTCGATTCTCTCTCTCTCTCGCTCTGTGTCTCTTTCGCTCTCTCTCTCTTTCTCTCTGTCTCTTTCTCTCTCTCTGTCTCTCTCTCTCTATCATCAAAGACGGTGCGGTCACACCCATTGCCTTTGGGGTTTTGTTTAATTAAAATCAGTTTCAAGTTTCCAATTTCGGTTCACCGAGTCGATGTTTATTTTCAATCTTTGAACGGTCTCGGAATTACGGGGGGATCGTTTTTTTACTTCGAATACAAGTTGAACCCTATCTTCGCTGGGAACGGGCCCGAGGCCGCGTTATGCAAACGGTAGCATTGGAAAATCAGCAGACGACAGTCTCCCGACTGGCTGCCTACCGGGTGATCGATCGGAAGGAACGGCCTCCGGCAAAGATAAGCACTGGTATCTATGGATGCAAGCGGTGTGTGTGTGTGGCCACACATACACACACACACACAAACACACAAGATGAGTCACGAAATTCAATTCGCTTGCAGCAACTCAACACTCGGGAAAAGGATAGAGCGAGCTCCGCATGGTGCTAATGTGATGCTGATACATCCGTAGCAGTGACGAAAGCAATTAATTAATCGACACCCTACTTACGTTGGCACTTGCGTAGACACTTGCTTGCGGTTCTAATTCAAATCCGCCCAACGGTGCGCATGGAATCATGAATTAGAACACACGTTATCTCATTAGTGGCAGCAGTTAGAAATCTTTTGCATTTTTCATCCAGCGGAAGTTTGACAATTGCATATCACAACACTAGCAAAATGCCAGAAGTAGACAGATTGCCTTGATTATTATGTACAGCGTATGCCGTTAAGAACCACGACGAAGAGCCATTAAGAAACCGCAATAAAACGTGGGTCGGGAACGTGTGTTGTAAAAATATGTGACTTTATCGGTTTTGCTTAATTAACCTCCATTAATTTACGACGTTCCATTAATTCCGCAACCGAGTAACCATGCACTGTATTCGACGAGAACCATTATGCGCCGGAAACGGGTAAGCATACTAGAAACCCATCGCATTGCTCCAATCAGCCCACTGGAGGCTCCACGCACACCACGGTCTTTGGTCGGTTTGGTTTTCTTTTTAACCCCGCTGTAGCACCGACCGTTCCAACCGATTGCGCCAATAGCGCAGTCATTGGTTATGGGCCACCACCCTTCCAGTGTTCCGTAACAGTGAGCTATTTTTCTTATGACCACATCGCCATCGTCTATCGGCTTTTTGCCCTTGTGTGACTCACATGTGTGAACTTGCCACGGACAAAGGTCAGTTCGGTGGGTCCTTCTTCGGCCGGTGCCGTTTACAGTGAGTGATCGGCGAGCTTTCAGTCGCTTGCGAGGCTAATGGAGGAACAGATTAGTCGAAGCAAAGCACACTCACATTCCGCTAACCCTCTAGGCATACAGGGGCAGAGATTTAGATCAACATTTCTATTTCGGGGTTTTTTGTAAAGCTTCGTCCTGCCCTGCTGGCGTTCAATCGAAACCGGTAGTTAAAAGGTGTCATTAGGTCTGTGCGCTCGTCTAACGATACGGATTGCGAACCGTACATTAGGTGGAACGAATATCTGTTGGCTCCGAGGGGCATCGAAAGATCAGATGTTCAGCCGTCGGCTGATAGGTTAATCTACATCAGCCATTGGCCATACTCGTTTGACCAACCTACGGTCGAATAAACCGGCAACGGTCCAGAAGGCCGATCGTACGGATCGGCGAGTGTCCCCCCACAAACGCACAGGCTTCACTTTAGAAATCGATTACTCGGAAAATACATTTCTGATCGTCTCTTTTTCCTGTCGATTTCGTGTGCATTCGACCGTAACCGTTTCTATGTAGACTACGGAGAGCGACGAAGCGAAGTGGTCCGTCGGCCTTTTACGCTTCCGGAGGACGTTCCGTTCAGCGACCGATACACAACGGCACCAAGGTGTCGTAAATAATTAAACATTAGGTGAACAGCAGCAGCGGCAGCAGCAGGGAGCTCTTAATTAAAATGTATACAAGAACACCGTGCAGCGTGACCCTCTTAGCCGCGTAACGACGCCCGACCGGAAAGAGTCTCAAAAGACCGGCATCAACCCGGACCGGCCCGCCGGTCCGGGGTGTCGCTGGAAAACACCTTCACCCGGGGTGTTCAAAACACTCAACCTGCGAACGGTGTCACCTTTTCGCCGGGTCAGTCTTCCGGGAATGCCACAACTCCTTCAGAAGGCTGCGTGTAATTAGTATTGATTGCGAGAGTGCTGCCGAGGCCGATGCAGCTAAACCCCGTGAGGATAATTGAGGCAGATCCGGTGTCCGATAGTGTTGCCACCGGCGTGACGGCAGTCTATTCCCTGGGCCTGGGCCGTCATCGAACCACGTCACGGCCCAGGATGAGTTCGCCTGAGCGTGGGAAGCGTGTGAGAAACCCACTTCCCACAAGTGACGTCCGAGGCGCTAAAAACTTGCACCGTCATCAGCTGTTGCATTTCTCGAATGCACTTATTTTCCTACTCCAACACCACAGTCGTCGGAACCGCAGCGCTTAGCATTCTATGGCAGGAAACCGACACGGCGAAGGTCAATGTCGCAAACCCCGCAGTCTGTGTCTGTGCGGACGGAAGCCCGGTCCGCATTGGTGTGCAAATTGGATTTGATTATCATTGCTCCGCAGCAAAGCCCAGCCGAGCAAGGTTAACTGTTTAAGCCGCCCGTGCTCTCGGTTGGTTTGGTTCGATTGGCTCGGGCATCGGGACGATAAGCCCCCTGTTGCAGCCAGCCAGGCCAGGGTGCCTAGTGTGGTGACAATTATCACAAGCGGAAGCTGTAATGACTGTCATCATTTGCCATCCCAACGCCTCCGCCTAATGCCTCCGAGTGCGGTGAGCTTTTAGTTACACTTGAGAATTGTAATTGTCCGCTAGGGCCACGTTCTGTCGTTATATTTAAGCGACCCAGCGGACGTTGGGTCGCGCTCGATGTTACGTAACGGCCGGGACCCATTACTGGGCCCGCCGAACGGGTAGCATTCGGGTTTCGAAATCGCTGACCTCATAAAATCAACTGAAACTTTGATTTAATGTTAATTTTTTCCACAAAACGCCACGAAAATCGTTGCTCAATTTGCGATTTATCAAAAAGTGACAGCCCCGCCCCGAATCGAACAGGCTCGTGGCTCGACAAATGTCATGGAGGTTCGCGTCCACCGTCGAACCTGGTAGCAGACATTGCACGCGAGCCAGCGGAACCGGAAGCACTAAAGGTGGCTTACCGTGGCCAACGAATCGTTCCGCGAGGAATCGGTGAAGACCCTGTGGGGCGCTCCGAAGCCGCCACCGCCACCAGCACGGCACGGCCAGGTGTCCATAAATTATATCCTACCGGTCCTGTGACAGGTGGTCGCCGAACACAGGAAATCTTCCCGAAGCCCCACCAGAGACAGGCCCCTTTCTTCTTACTCTGGCGCCCCGAATCGATCGGAGAGGTAACCAGAGCTCAAGCGCACGGAACATGTTACGGTCGCTCGTTCGGGTCGGTGCGCATCGTTTGTCGACTCCTGAGGGATGAGGGCCTTCATGCGTTCATAAGCGGATAGAAAGTCATGAGGCGGTGCCATTGCACGGTCCACTACACCTTTCGACGGCCAAACGAACACGACGGACGACGGGCGGACGACAGACAGAGAAGCATGGGATTTGGTGGGATTGAAAGAAACGGATTTGGCAAGCAAAATTAGGATAACTAACCAGGAGGGAAACAGATGCCATGCGTGCGGTGCAGACTGCGACCGTGGACCGCTGTGGATCGGTTACGGTGAGCATCGAAGTAATCATATTGCTCTGGTAGGACGATAGGTCTCCGGAATCCCATGAGCCGCCCGCGTTCTCGACTCCATTTATAGAAAGAAAGAAAATTTTTATATCCGTTTCTTTCGTTATCTCTCAAATAACTGTTTAATTGGCATTTTTTCTGCTTCGTGTTTTGCTTCCTTTGTGCCTTATGCAACTAACTGCTTATTTATAAGGAAACGTTACCTATATTTTCTCAAGGATATTTTTTCGAATAACTTATATTGTAAAATTTCCATTACCAGCTTGTAACAAAACCACAAAGCATTTTTATTTTTATTTTAGAAGAACGGATTGGGCCGTATGTATCACAAAGCAATTGGTTTCTAACAAAAATGGTTAAAAATTTTCCCAAAAAACTGGTCGGCCAATTAATTGTTCACCAATTCATTATGTGAAGCTAGAGGGTTCGTGGAAATCCGGGATAACAGACGAAGGAAGGAAATCCATATAACTTGAATAGGCATTTGTTCCTTTTAAATTTAACTGCTATCCAACATCATAAGCGTTTATGTTACGCTATCCAGCCCAATATTCGCCAGTACTGTTCAATTTGCAGCAAATGTTGTGCAAATGTAGACGATGGTCTCCTCGGAACCAATTGGTACGTAATTAGCGACACCGTATCGGTCATCCAATCGAAATACATAGTTATTGAACAACAATGTACCCTGCTCAACTATTGGCAGGGCCATGTTTTGATTTCTTGTCCTCCGTTGCGGCTAATTGTAGCCCGTGTGCTTCGAGTGTCCGGGGGGGGGCTTTTGGCAAGGGCGCACGTTTGGCGTGGAATCGATTTACGGGCGCCTCAACCCAGGCACGAGCCTGCCGTAAACCCTTTCGGCCTGTTAAAACGGACAATAACATCAAAAAGCCAGCCTGTTTGTAGCCATATATCGAGTGGAAATATTGCTGAAAGCATGGCCCGGCATGCGTTCCGTGCCGACCCGGTACACGGTGGAATGATGAGTTTCATCGCCCAGCCGCGGGCGAAGGATCGGGCGACGTGGTCAGAATGGCGTGCTACAGAGCAGGCAGGGCACTCCGAGGGTTCGGAGCAAAATGTCACAACTATTTTACAACAATTTTCAATAGCCCTCCGTTCTCGAAGCATCGAAGCTGGAGCGCTTTGGAGCCGTTCGCTCCGGCGCGGGCCCCAGCATGTAAACACGTCCTTCTCGGCCGGCCGGATAGGTAATCCTGAAATTTGGCCCAAGGCCCCCCGAGTGTCACCCGGTCCCGGGCCACTAGCCCGTGGTCTGCTGCTAGCCGGAAGCTTCGCCCTAGTGGCCGGATGAATCGGTCCACTATCTAGGTCAGCGCAGGATAGCACCTCGCACGGGTCCGTGTGAGCGTGAGTGGTGGGTCTTCGACGGGCACGTGCTGTAATCATCATTCGTCTTTCCCGTGTTTCCTTTTTCTCCGGTGCGCCCACCACCCCCTCGCTGGTGTCCGGCTCTTCGTAAAAGAGCCCACGGCTTGACCTTCGCATAGTTCGTGCATAATTAACGGGTTTTCCCCGCTCAGCCGCGGTTCCGTTCGAGCTCTACATGCATGGCGAGGACATGTCACAAAAGTCACATCACGAGGGAAGTGTAAACTGTGTGAAGGATGTGTGTGGGACCGAGGCCGCCCGACGCGTGCTGGGAATGTTTAGCAGCTTCGCCTCCCCTGCGCCGCTGGCCGTGACGATAAATCATTTGACGGGCTGGCGGATCAAGGTCCCAAAACTCGTTTCAAAGTCAATGTTTGGCGGACGACCAATTAGACATCGTAGCACGGGCGCGCGACACTGACTTTGGGGTTTTGGGAATCCTGGGAAAATGGGCATGGAAATTTTAGAAAATGGAGCGATTAAGAGTCGAAACCAAATTAAACCTCGCATCGGAAAGTAGGCCACTAATTAAATATTAACTAAATGTGCTTCGCGGACGGCACGGTTCTACTGGAGCAGAACCTTTAATACATTGTGCGCATCCGTTACGAAGGGTAATCCGGTGGAAGTGATAAAACCACCAGTCTGAGCTATTAATAATGCACGCTAAATGCGTGCGCACTCGCTACTAGATCGAACTGACGGAAGAACCTACCGCTCTAGGGCAGGACCGGTCCCTGCAGGCACCAAGTATGCTTCCTTCTTATCACGTTTGAAGAGCACATTATCCTTTCGTCCGTTACAGAATGCGTCACAGCGTGTCGTATGTGTGCGTCCCGCGGTCCGTGTGTCTATCGCTATCAGTGAGTGACGCTGGAAACCCTGGCGTAGTATCTGCACAGCAGCAGAGAGATAATTTTCCGAATTTAATGATAACTAACGAGGAAAGTTTATATCTCGTTTTACAGGCCTTCTCGACGCGGCTGAGAAGCACTTCTTCTCGCCAAAAGCCGCCATGGCCAGCTTTTGCGCGTCGCCCTTCAGCCCTTCTCACAACCACGATGGGCAATTATATTAATTAAGTACCGTGCCGTGGGTCTGGGTTGCAAGTATAGATGGCGCAAATGAAGCAACCCACTCTTCACGGGATGAGCCCCGTGCTACTTTATTGCTACATTTGCGCCCCGCTTTGGTGGTGCAGTAACAAAATAAAAACGCCACTGGCCGCCGGGAAAGTGCCATCGAATTGGGTTTTTTAAAAGGAACGAACCCCAAGATGGCACCGGTAAAAAAATGGGTAAAATAAATAAAATGCTCGCGTACGCCGCTCGTTTATGATTAAGTGATTCGGTGCCTACATCATAAAAAATGAGGTTGATGTTCGTCGGCAAAAACAAACTCATTTTTGTCGTCATGCCCGTGGATTCAGCCACCCCCCCCCTCTCCCACGTCGTTCACCACGGACAGCCGACGGGCGATCAGCGATTGTTGCGGTGGTGGATTATTGAAAAAACATACGACCGATGGCCCGGCGTTGCATAATTTAACGGCCCCACGCTGGTGAGCCCAAGTGAAGTCGATCGCATGCCGATACGCGCATTTCGCCATCGATAATTTATCCTCTGTCGTTTCGAAACGAACCGTTTACGGGCGCGACAGTCCATTAAGCCGGTTACTCAATAAACTCAAACTCAATTACGAGCCCACCACCGGCGGGCTGCATTATAACTGCGTTTCCTGGCTTTTTTCTTCCTGGCTGGTGTGTGTGTGTGTTTAGCTGAATGGTGATCGCGTGTGTGTTTGAAGGGAAATTTGGGCTATATTTTGAATTCCTCCGTTTTGCTCCCCGCTCACACCAGTTTTGACCAGGCCACTATTCGATTGCGCCAGCGATTCGCAGGACGTACCGTTTTGCCGGTCCGTGGTGGAGCTCCCCAAGCTCGGCAACAGAACCGGGATCGCGTGCCTCTATTTGGTCGATGAAATTAATTTCCTCCCGTGGAGGGTAGCTCAAGAGCTATCCTGCCGTTCTGGCGATGCCCTCCGAGTTCGATAAGAACCGGCGCACCACAAAAGGAGCGCCACGGAAGCGTTGGCCTGCAGCTTACCGATGGGCCGCACTTTGGCCGCCGCCGCCGTCGAGTGTCTGGGAAATCGGTCACCAGAAGTGAAAAAAGTGGTCTCCCTGGTCTCCGACTGATAGGCCCCGTAACGCGTCCGCTCGACAGATGCCGACCGGGAGCACCAAGAGCACCGGGGCTGTAAAATTTTAAAGACCCCCACCGGCGACACACTAGCAGCGGTTGCAATGGTTGGTCCGTCCCAAAAATAGTTACCACGCGCCCTGGGCAGAACGGGAAGCCGAATGCTGTTGAATAATTGATCCTAGCCCTCGGCAGAATAACGTTATTCTTCGTTCCGTTCTGAGAATTTTGGTTCGCTGTGTGCGCTTGTAGTTTTTTCGCCTTATTTCTGGTGAAAACTCTTCTAGACCGGAGCCACTTCTTGGCCGGTGGCCCGAGGGCCACCGGCCGGAATATTGCATTGTATGTCCCGTGCAGCAACTGCTAAGGGATAAGGACGAGAAAATTAACGTTTTCGATGAACCCGGGGCCAAGGTTTGACCGGCGAACTATTCCTTCGTTCAGTGTCGCTACATGTCACCGCTGCCCGCTGGTGGTGGACAGCATGATAAGTGGTATTACTGGAGTAGGTAGAGGAAAGCTGAAAAGCCACCGGCGAACCCGGCCAATGTCCGTAATGTAGACATGCCTTTTCATTGTTATAGTTTCCGTCCCTTCTCTGCCGGGTCTATTCATCAACTTTTGTTCTTGTTTTAGTTTGAAATTCACATTCAAATGAGATTTAGATGAGAGCTGCGGTTCCATTTGGTTGGTGAACCAGTAAAAGTATTTTAATAAAGCTACATAATATACAGTAAACTGTATGCTGGAAATGTGATAACGTTTTTTCCTTGAGTCACATTAAAATTAGGTTAGATACATTTTGCAATGAAAGAAAATCACATTCAATAATATTATACAGAGCGCGGATCGCTAATTTTCATACAGAGCAACATCCTTCCCAAAAATGTTCTGTGGAAAATGTTCTGATGTGTTTGAAAAAAAAATAATCACGTTTCCAGAAGTTCGTCAAAGCATTCGTTTTCTTCAGTTTTGCCATTCGCCATCGAGATCCGTTTTCTTAGAAAAAGAAACTCCAATTCCGAAAGCTACAAGTGCCGTAAAAATTAAAATTCTACGCCCGGATGTCACGCCGCCCGTGCCGCTCTCCTGGTGATGATTGATTACAGCGAAAGTTTTCTGCGAAAGTGTCATTAATGATCGATAATGTGACAAGTTTTGCGCTAAACAACTTTTGGCAGTTCCGCACGGCTGCACGGAGCGAATGTCCGAAGTCAGTCAGGAACATTTGCTCTCCCCGGCGTGTGGGGCACCCATCCACAGGCGAATTGCGTTTGAAATCCTTTTAAATCTAAACTTTCTGAAAGATCTGAAACTGTAAAAAGAAAATCAGACCGTGGGTAAAAACCGTGCTTCTGTTTCGTTCGGTGGTGTTTTATGTTTTAGCCTGTGAAGCGAACATTCTTTCGTAGTTTCCAGCCCAGCAGGTCTTCGGACTAAAAGGAGCTCGGTTTCGTGTAGAGAGTGTGGTCGCTCACCGCACCAGACACAAGACACCGGGAACACTTTAACTGTCAGCGGGTCGGAGCTGGACGACGACAAACGAGTACCGGGATGTTGTAGCGTGTGCCATAAAATGCTTCACCGATTTGTTGCTCCGTTTGTCGGTTTCTGGGTTCCCTGGCAGCGGAGTGGAAACTCTACCGCTCTGCGAAACCACACGCACGCCAACCGACATACCGAGCCACGTAATTCCGTTCGCAGTAAACTACGTTCCCGGAACGTGTACCACCAGCATTTAGGTGGTGTCCTGTTCCACGCCGACTGCAAAGTGCTCGATGCTGTTGGTTAACAGTTTTACAACACACAGAAATGGCTGCCGGCTCTGATTTACTTCAGCATCTGCTCCCTGGGAGCGTTCTGTGGACCTATGCTGCAAAATATTTTCTATCACGCTCACCTGAGCGTCGTACCGTGCGGCACTTTAGTGACTCGAATGGAAGTGGCATCGCCAGCAGCGTCGGCTTTCGAAAGCCTAACAGTCGAAAGGGATCGAGAATTACGAATTCCGCAGATCATCGAGACAGGCAGGCCATTAGCATGTAAACGAAGCCCACCGTTTCGTTGATTAAAGCCCTCTGCTGGCAGGGCGCGCCCAATCTTGGGCTCCGCTCGGGCTCGGATCAACGGGTCCGGGCAAGGATTAAGACCCTGCTGATTGAACTTTAGCCTCTGCCGTTTGCCTGACAGCAGGCAGCGCCGGTCGCCGGTCGGGCCAGCTGCTAAGCTGCATTAGCATGATGTTGAATTTCAAATGCAAACGAGTCCGGCAGCCTCGTACGACACACTCCCGGCAGACAAATGTGTTGCCTGACCATCAACGAGGAGCGAGTCAGGACAGTTACAAGCTGGAAACCTTTCAAATTGGCGTGTTTTCGAGCAAAGTGGTATTGCCGTTGAAATTAGTCATTTCAACGCAACCGAGCCGAGGTCTCGGGATCCCGGGGAAACGCCGGCTGTTGAAATGCGTTCGATGTTGATAATGGAGGCGCATGGTGCTTCGTACGACACACACAAAACTCACAAACAGAAATAGCGCGTGTGACAACAGTATGTGTGTCACTCCTTGGTGCGGGCAGATAGACCCATTTCTGTGTCCCAATTCTCATTTGCCGATGGCATACTTTGAACGTGCCGTTCGATTGGAATCGACCGCGAGAAGAGTTTCGAAATGGAGGCGCATGGTCGTTCACGACTCGACGTTACATGCCCGGGGAGAATGTTATTATTGATTTCGGATCAACGTCAGCGCAAACAACACAGTGTGATGGTTCAGGTAATTGAGCAGCCCGACAAAGAGTGCGACCAGTCGAGCGCTCCAAACTCCGACCCTGTACAACTGACCCGGAAAGCCAAACAACGCGCGCCACTAATGACGGAGCACATCAATAATTACTAACAACGTAATCCTCCCAAAAAAGCCCATCCACTTCACCCGTTTCGTGGTGTACCGATTGTGGTTGTTACTTTTACGTGTACCCAGCCGGGGGGCTAAACTGTCACCAACCGTGGCGCCCATGACAAGAGCCTTAATTCGCCAACCAAATTCACCTAATAAATCATGGCCCGAAACTGTGGCAAGGGCGGGATGAGCTCGGTCGGGCCTGTGTGGTCGGGGCCGGGAAAATGGTTGAAAAATTAATCGCCAGCCCTGTGCGTGACAGAGTACAACGCTCATACTCGGCACGGGACGGGCTGGCGCTGGCCTATTTTTCGATCAACAGGCTGCTTGGTAAAATTAATGACAACAAGCCAGCCATTCATTTGCAGCACGCAAATCAGTCGTACTTTGTGCTTTCCGTTTCGCTTGCGTTGTTTGTTTTAATTTCTCTTCCACGTGGCTTCACATTAAGCCAGGCCAGGACCGTGATTAGTGCTCGACGGGCGCGAATGATTGTGATATTAATAAAGCCGGGGAGTGTTTCTGACGTCTGAATCAATCTGAAGCGTCCGTGTGCTAGACAACGCTATTTATGCATCGAAAAACATAAACACTGTGGCGCAAAAATTTATTGCACTGTCGTGCGTCGTTTCACACACTGCAGCCCGGAGAGTGACGTTATTTTTACTTTGTTTTAATTTACTACGAATTACTGATCGTATCCGCAATGGCTTTGGTGCTTGTGAAATCAAAGTTGCCTAGCAACCGGTACTAAAAATGAGCTATTCAGTGGTCAAACTCTGTCTCCTGCAATATACACACGTGCGCCGCCGTTTCCAGTGGTGAACGAAGCAATAAAAAAGTGCCACAATTCACTGTTGAATGATTTATAGCCCCACTCGACAGCGATTAATGGTCTCAAAACTGTTTCTGCTGCTGTTGTTGTTCCTGTTAGCGCATTCCCGGGCGGGCAGTAATTTGAAGCCAAATTGAGGCCTCCCGGACCGTGAAGCACTTAAACCCCCCGGACCCTGGGTATGCAAATTCGATGTTTTGCAAAAATGCCCGCAGACTTAGGCCATTACGAGGGCCCGTGTGTCTCTTCGGCGATCCCAACGACGGGGCCATTTTGATGGAACGATTCACAGCGACGCGATGGTACCATGGAGAAGAATTATGAGTATAAACGAGCAAAGAAAGCAGTTTCCGCCGGGAGCCGCGGGCCAGGACCGTGAGCCGGCCGTCAGCTTATGATGCGGAACATACACGTAGCACATCGTACCAGCATAGGGGTGTGTTTGGACGGTTACAAACAGAACCACCAAATGGCCTTCTTTGGGAGTGCAACGTTGTGCTACAATGATTGTACTTTCAGTGTGACATCAGACAGTGGTAATGCATTTTGTTGAAATTGCCATACCGAAAGATAATGGGGCGACAACTCGAGGCATCCCATTACATTGTTTGCCTTCTTAATTAATCTCCGGATCCCCAGCCCGGATTTAGCTGGGGAACCGTGCAACAGAAGGATGTTGGTAATTCAATAAAAGATGTATTTTTAGATTTACAACTAATTACGTAACGACATACCAAGCAAAATAACTTAAATTGGATTTTGTATAGTGCACTTTGAATGCATTTTAAAATGCTCATACCAGCGTACCAAGCGTAGCCAAAGAAAGAAGCGTACCAACCCCAGCGTATTATCAGCACGAACTCATTCGATTTCTAAATTTCGGTTCCTACCCAACGAAAACACTAAACAACGGGCAACATACCGATTTCGCATGCGATGAGCTAAGCCATGCCTCTGTGGCTCTTATCTGGCCAATTGTTTGCCAGGGAACCCACCCAGCCAGGGAATTAAAGCTTTGACTGTCAGCCAAATCAGGTGGCCAGCAAGTTGGCCGGCACCAAGGGACATCCGGTTTGGCCACCGTATTATCTGCTTGATCCACCAAAATAGCTCCGGACCCTGGGCGCGAAGGTGGTCCGTAAGATTTATTACCTCCGGCACAGGGTGCAGTAGCACCGAGGTCGGATCAAATCGGTTGCCCGAAAGGAAATGCACAACAAAAGAACATCAAACAAGCACATACACACACACACACAAACAACAACCTAAAATCCTCCAAAACAAAGCACGGGTTGTCGTCTCTACCTGGAACACACAGAAACACGGGCCTCACACAGGACCCAGCAAAAAAAAACACGCTGCCCTTCGCAGAGGGCTGTCGGGCCTTCGCATAAAGCTGACCTAAAAGTTCAAACAGCACCCGGGGGGCGTATTTTCGGGTTTCGAGTCAACTGCAGCTAGCGTTCGTGCTGAAGGATGAAGAATACCAGGGACGCTTCACTCCACCGTTGGTCGGTGTTTTATTCAATTTTTCTGACCTCCACTATCCAGCAGGGCTCGGATTGAGGTTAAGGTTCGTGTGACAATAGGCAGCGCGCACAAGGACACGCGGGCAAGGACATTACTCGAAAGCCATTGTGCAGCCAGCCCAAAACCTCCACGAAGAAGACGAAGAAAAGAATCCTCGCAAAGCGGACGATGTTGAGTGGACACATCCTTTCGGAACCTTTCAACGTGCATCCTTCATCGGTGGGACACGATTTTGTTTATGTCTCGTCTTCTTCGTGCACCACTGGGCCCACCAGCGGGACCAGGACACCATGGGTTACTATTTTTAGTTCCGGGAACGATGAGAATTAATGAGCGCATACTCATTCGCGGCCCGGACTCCAGCACGGAGAATGTCAAGATAAGGTGTGGCCGTGTGTGCTGCGTGTGGTTTGGTGGGTTTTGTGGCTAGGAGCCCTTAGTTAGCTTTATCTTTGGTTTTTGTGGCTACTTGAGCTCCGAGGGGAATCGTTAATGGAATTAATTAGCCTGCGGCCGGCTCGGTGCAGCATGTGACCACATCGTTGTGCCGGAAACGGAACAAGCAAAAATCACGATCCGCAGTAGGCGAAGGACTTTCAGGATGCAGAACCTCGTTCTTCTTCTTGGGGCTACACAATCAAACCATCAAAGAAGTTCCACTGCGCGGAGCCATACGAACTGTTATTCTGCTCTTCATGTCAGTGTGCCGTTCGTGATAACGTTCGATAAAATTGAGTTTATTCGAAACATCAACAAGCATCGCGGAGTACCGTAGGGCAGAAGGCCACTAATGGCAGGCGCTCATTGCGTTTGGGTAATTGGATGTAAATAATTTGAGCAATCATCAGCGACGACGACGACCACGATGTGCCTGAGGTGCAGAATTTCGATTCCGAGCCTACCGAAATTCGGTCAAAAGAAGAAAAAAGTCCTGCCGTTCCCAAAAGCGGCGTCAGTTAATTGGATGAGCAAATGAAATAATCGAGTGCGGTAGCAGCAAACGTGGAAGGACGCGTGGGCTGCACATCGTTCAACACTGGCCACAGGCTACCGGTGGCCGATAGCCATTCGGTAGTCGATCCAAGTGCGCGGGCCCAGGATTTGTTTGATGTGCCGCGTCCGCGAGTGGTTCGAATCGATTGGTCCGTTAATTGAGTGATGCTCATGAGGTACCGATGCTTCGATGTGGCCGACGCCACAGAAGCCGACGGTACCGCAGCTAAATGGAGTAGTTGGAAATAGAAGAATGGAAAATTAATTCAACGATCGGAAGCCAGCAAAATTGCTTGGAAATATTCACTTTACCTTATTGCACCCGCAGCGTATGCATATCGGTCGCATTTTAATGCAAAATTGTTAATTTATTAGGTCAATGGAAAACAATTGTAAAGTGCTTAAACATAGGGAAAAGTGAAGCCAACCCTTAAGTGCATCGGTGCAGAAACATTCGCTTTCGGGTTGTCGAATGTCTGGTCAACCATTGCCCAGGCAAACTGCTTTCGCAATTATTGTTCGCCACCAACTGTTACTGTTTGACGTCAATGCACCGGATATCCGGTGCACATCAAACAGTACGGTCATGCATCGGCAACACACCACTTGCTGATTTGCTGTTGCACTTTCCGGGTCTCTCTCTCTCTCTCTCTCTCTCTTTCTCTTCAACTACGTGTTGTGTGCCCTCACGTCACTCCGGGTTGATGGAATAGTTTCGGGCGGAAACAGCAAACAGTGCGGCACAAAATTCATCCTCGCAACAAACCCACACACACACACACACACACACACAATCAAACCAAACACGTACGTGTCTTGAGCTGGGCACGTGCACGTTGAAGCGGAGCGGTCTATGGCCAGCTGGAGTTGGAAACATGCGAACAAACAACATTTCACAAGTGAGCCATGAGCATGGGGCATCCTACGCTTTGCGCTCATCGTCCGCCTTTTTTGCCACCTCCCGCAGGCATACGTCAACATTCGTGGCAACCGGCTGATCGTGACCTGATTCGGGCGGTGGCGGCGGGCCAACTGAAGCGATTTGCCCTAAGCCCGGCGACAACGACGACGGTGATGAAACAACAGATCCCCGAGCACTCTAAGGTTCGGCCTCGGTGACGTGGCGTGGCGTTAGCATCCATTGCGTCGTGATTGATGTGATCTTTTCACTTGCGCCCGCCGTGATTAGTGCAGTCCCACGCACAGGAACTGAGACTCCAACGTCCACGTGGTAGAACACGCCTTTTCCTTTTCCTTATGAGCCACAAACTTGTCTTGGCCCCAAAAACGCACGATGGCGCGCGTAAAACATTGCGCCACCAGACGTGCCCCGTGGGTTGAAAGAACGTGCGAAATTGGAAAAGTTCCTGGTGGCAGTTTGTTATGGCGGGAGGGCCCGTATCCCAAAAGGCCACTGTCGGTGCACAAGTTTTGTAAGTGAAAATATTGCTCTCAATTAGAAAAATGTCTCCCGAAAAGGGGAAATCGCCAGGCAGAGATGTAAATTGTTTGCGAAGTAGTATTACCAGCCAGCCAGCCAGTGAACCAACACCCTGTCGAGCTTCCCATGACACATGATTTTGACCGAAAAAGTTTACCCCGAAGAAACTCCGATGGATGTGTCCCTTTGGGATGGTGACGTGTTGTGTTAGTGGTAGAGATGTCGCATAACAACGCCATAAAAATAAAAGCCTGAGGCCGTGAGCCCTGTGGGCAAATGTATGTGGCTAGGCACTGCTAGCTCGGCACGCCTTGACCGCGGGCGCTTGTCTTGGGAGCGTTATCGTTAGAAACTTACAAACTCCCGAGGAGAATAGTTAAACTTTAATTACTCCGTTCGGCGACGATTCAGCACCAGAAATGCGTGCTACTGCAAGGCGTCTTTGGTGCTGTCAACAGTTTCTCAAAAAGTATTTTAATTTTATGATCAAATTCTGGACATAATATTTCACACTACCCAGCCTAGTTTTGGGTGGTTTATCGACTTTTATGCTCGTCACTGTTTGAAAGGCTTTAAAGGAGGTTAAGGTCAGGGCAAATCATGCGCCGCACAGGATGTCGCACTGGCTGTCCATAATTTTTAACTATCTCGGCAAGTGAGACAGCTGCCAGGTTGCAGAGACCACTCAAGAAAACTCACACCCTCAAAAAGGATCCGCTGTCCGACCATCGGGCATCCTCCTCGACAATCGATCGGCCAAATTTATGACCAAAGTCCGACGAACCCGTATTTTATAGGTTGCTCAAACAAGACGGCACACCACTAAGGCGCAACCTTAGGAGTCCGCAACCTGCTCGATGCTGTCGAGTAGGCAAAGAAATAGTTTCGATAGCGAGCTGGCCCACCCGAAATTGGCCGAAAAGATGGGCCGGGCGCGGCTCGCTACTCGGCTATTCCATAACTCCGACCAGGGCCACCAGAGAGCATTCGGTTACCAGGCCAAGCCAGGGGGCCCACTAATAGAAAGTAAACTATTTTCTAATGCCATTCCGCACCGTCGCCAGCCAGTGGTCGGGTCCGAAATGGATTCGATACGATCGTAAATAAGAAAGATAATCATAGCGAGACCGCCACAAACATCGTTTCGGTTCGTCCCGGGACTGCGGATGCGCCACCCCGGACCGGAGCCGGATCGAAGCTTTGTTGGGTGTGCGCCAAGAAATCACTATTTCGGCGGCGTGCTGAACCGTGCGCTAAACGGAATCGGCACCATCGGTGCCGTTCGACAAACGGTACCGGGCGTCTGCAGAGCGTAAGCGTTGGGAGTGTTCCTGCGCATTTTTTTCTTCGCCTTCTTCATCCAACACAAGCACCCAGTGCCCACCATTCCGGTGGCCCAAGGAAAAAGCCCAGCCACCTAACCCCAAAACAGCACTCTACTTCGGCGGAGCAAATGAAAAACAAACAGAACGGATCGTTCACCAGCCGCCGTAAAGTGCCAAGCGCCTCCATCGAGTGAAATTCATCTTCGAAATCGGAATGGCGAACGTCGTAGTGTTGGAGTGTTCGTAGACTTCCCTCGGTCGTAAGACACCGTTGTGTGGAATCATTGTTTGCCAGTTAATCAATCGAACATTGAGTTCACCATGTTTTGGGGCGATTTGGAGTCGCCTTAAATTGACACTTTCTACTTACACAGACACGGACGGTAGGGGCACGTACTACTTTTACGATTTTCAATGCCAATCGCGTCCTAATGTCCCATTACCGACTACGTGAAACCATGCCACCTTTGGGACCCCAGTGTCCTTGATGTCCTTTGTGGAAGCGGAGTTAGTGGGCGATTGACCTTTGCGACGGGGAAGAAAATCAATACGGGGGGGGAGGGGGGGGTCGAAATCAGAAGCCATTTAAGTGCCGTGGGGCCACACATTTTTTTCGGTTTGTTGGCTCTTTTTTGGCCTGTCCGTTGTGGTGGTGCTCACTGTAGAAAGCGGATTAGGTGACATGTAACCAGCCAAACCCAAAGTACCGCTAGGTCGCTTGGTGGGATGTTATGGAACACTTTTCCTATACAGGCGAACATCAGAGATTGCTCATCACAAGCTTAGCGTTGTTAACCAATCACTGTTCTAGTTTCGAAACGAACCCGATAGAAGTATAGCATATTTCGGAACGTTTTACATACCGGTTCAGGGGGCCAAGTGAACGGCTACAAACCAAGTCAGCGTACCCAGGCAACGGACGCCTCCTGCCAATCAGCTGACAAACTGTATTTTCCGTGTACATCAAACCAGTGTTCGACCTCACGCCATTACACGATCGGTAGAAAACGGCACCGATGTTGGGCTGCAAAAATTACTGTACACCGAGTCGGGCCCACGGGCAGCCCTTTCTGCAGGATACGGACCAGATACCCTGAGACCTGACAGCCGCTCGTTTACTTACCGTCCATCAAATTATGGTTACGTGCTTTTCGTGTCCAACAACCGAACCGTCGGCGGCCACCGAATACCTTCGGTCGAAGTGGATGGGCGTTGTCGCGGCATTCCTAAACACCGTTGCCGCTGCTGCTGCTTTTGTTGTTGCCGTCGGAAATAGTGACCACCTGATTTCTGGCCATGAAAGACGGTTCAAGTAGCCCTGATCCGCCGGTCGAGTCGGGCCGTAATTAAACGCGCGGCCGCGATAGCTTAACGGGCTACATAAATACTGCAATTAAGATACTTTTGTGGACTTTCTTTTCAATCGCTCGTTACTGATTGCCACGTACGGGGTCCAATGCCGGCATACTGACGATGTAATCTTTATTTATAGACCCAAAACACCTCTTTGCGCTCGATATAATTCAATACAATGCTGGTCTTTAGGATGGGTCGTTTCGCTGCTGGCCAAGAGATATAAGACTTTTATGTTTTTTTTTTCATGACAGTAAATCGATACAGGTGGAGCGCTGTACAGATACATAATTCCATTCCGTTTAGCAGCCAACGAGAAGCTGCCTTTATTCCTCGAAATGTGTGAACCAAGTCTAAAGTTCCCAACAACAAACAAACAAACAAGCTAGTGCTCTTTGCCTTCTGAAGTCTACTTAAATGGGATTATGATTTATGCTCTCTGCTTCTTTGCCGGAGCCCATCACGTAAAATCACGGAAGAAAACACTCCCCGGGACAAAAGCTGCCGATGACGTGGAGAAAAACGCACCGAAATTTCATGTTGATGGAAACTAATGCCCCGGAGGCCGCACGGATCCACCCGCAAAAGGAAAGGGTCACCAAAGGGCAGGCCATTTTATAGGCAATGTGCGACGACGATGATGACGATGGAACATTTCGTGACATTCGAGTTGGATGATTAATCTTGATTTTTTCGTAGACCGCCTTCAAGCATAGGCCTTCGAGAGAGAGAGAGAAGAAAAAAAAAACAAACATAATTCAAGTGCTTCTTTCTTATTTATGCATTTCAGTTTTTTTTAATGCGCCCCACTTTTTGGGGCGCCCATCCAAATCCGGAAGTGGCGTGTTAGGCGAGGTGGAAGTGATCCAGATTTAATAAATTTCGCTCCCCAATCAATCGGCCCGATTGAATAGCAAAGCTGTTGCCATTTTTTGTCGCCTGATTCGGTCGCCAGGAATTGGGTCACGAACGAAGGGGCAAACGGCTCCATTACTGCTCGGTGTGTGTGTGACGTTAAAATATGGGCGACTAAAAATAAGTCCCCTACACTAACCACATTCCGGACAACCGAACATGCATAAAAAATGGAATCCACAGATTTTCGCAAGCACAGAGCACGCGCGATTGAGCAGCAGGTGGTCCGCTCTTCAAACCACAAACCCGCAACCACTCCGAACAGAGACCGCGAAAAGGCAATGAATTTTAAAATCGATCCCTCCCAGCCGCATCTCGCGGCGGAAACCATCCGCCCGGGTGGTAAGACCGTTGACCCGCGCTCGTTCCACTCGTTTC
This sequence comes from Anopheles cruzii, assembly GCF_943734635.1. Lineage (NCBI taxonomy): Eukaryota > Metazoa > Arthropoda > Insecta > Diptera > Culicidae > Anopheles > Anopheles cruzii. The sequence goes on along the minus strand of NC_069144.1, from coordinate 16,563,464 downwards.
TGGGCGATTTCGAGTTCCTACTTTCTGCAGGATTCATTCAAAACATGACGGCGTAATGCATACAACATGCTTGCCGGGTTTGCACGCTCGGGAAAAGGTCCCGAAAAAGTTTTACCACATCGCATCTGCTGCTGTGGCCCATTCATGGGGAGCCGCCACGCGGAAAGAAGCATTACTTCCAGCCCAAAAGCGAGCCCCAAAGCAATAAGTTAAAGCAAGACGAGCAAAAGGCTCCCAATTTCCATTTTTTATCTCCCGTCACGATAGGAAACATAAAACAGCATCGTCATGTTACCTGGCCACAGTGTGGGGCCCTGGAGGCCGCTCGGAACATCGTGCGTCCTACGCAACGGTAAATTCCTACAAATTTCTCTTTATTGAATTTTCCGTTAGATCATCCCATGGGCGGCCACGCGGGAAAACTCAATTTTTGCCATACCCCACCTCGACACCCAAAAAAATGGGAAATAATTTTGCGTTAAGCATAAAACCACACACACACACACACACACGGCTCCCATCCGAACTGATCAACACTCGATCAACGCTTTAACGTGCGGGATAAGTTTTTGAGTAAACTTTCGTATTGGTCAATTTTCGTGGCACCAAATAGTGCGAGTTTGGCAGTGTTTTTGGTGCTCGGTTGAAGTCTCCACTCTGTCAGCTTAATGCTGAACTGGAACTGATGCCCGCACTGCACCCCATCAGGTATTCAAGCCACGGTCAGGCAGGCGGCCACCAGCCGTACGTGCAACCGGGTGCTTTGCGTGTGTATGCATTTCAGGAATTTGAAATGCAAATGAAGGCAACCCGGTAGTTTGCAGTACACTGTGCGGACCGAAAGTGCGAGAAAGCTGGCAATGGACTGGATTGAGCCAAATCTGGGACCGCCATGGAAACTAAACAGCTGCCACCGGCTGCGGCTACCTAGCTGCCGGCAACTGTGGTGTTTCTTTATTTTTCAATGTTAGCAACGACGGGCGGTCGGTTGTGCTTCCACCGTTTTCGTGCCTCTGTGTGTTGCTCCAATTTTCTAATGCATTCGATGGTCTTTTTATAACTTAATCCAGCGAATTTAACTCTCGACACAGTTTGCGCATAACATTAGACACGCAGATGAGTGGCTCGCTTCAATGCCCCATGGCCTAATCCTTTCGAGGAGTGGTTCCTCGTTCGTGCCTCTTTGCTATTCTATTTAGATTTTTGTTCACTTACTGTTTGAAGTGTTATTTCTTGTGAATCTCCTATAACGTTATAATGATATGGTGTATTTTATTAGCCCACCGAACCTTTGGCAATAAACATTCCAGCGTGCGATAATAATAAACACATGCCGGTGCCACTTTTGCGTATCCAACGCGTGACGCATATTAAAAACGTGGGCACCGACAACCAACCCAGACCTCCCAGCACCTGGTCGTAATAACAATAACACTAAGGCCGCCCGTTTTCAACTGTTTACGGGCCAAGGGATAAAATAATAATGGTTACCACTTCTGCAAGTCGCGCGAGTCACCTGACACATGCACTGACAGACGCGTGAATTTTATTGCCAATTTTTACCTGCTTTTAATGTCATTTTCAGGCCACTACGACACCAGCGCCTGAAAAACAAACCCTGGGACCGGGAAACTCGTATTGTTCGCCTCTGGTTTTCCTTTTCTCCACTTGTTATCCAAACGACGGCCATGATTGCAATCGAAATGGCAAGCGGAGCGGCAGCGTGTCACAGCTTTCCGGCGCGGGCTGAAAAACTGCCGTTTGATGTTGAACGGCAGAAAACGAAGATCGGAGAACAACAAGGGGTCACTCAAGGGAAAGAAAAATATCTCTACCATCATCAACCATTATTCAGCCTAGGCCTTGGGAGGAACTTTTCGCTACTTACACACACACACACACACACGAGGGAGTGGAGAGGATCATATTTTGTTTTGGCTTTCTGTTTTCAATATTCGCCACGTCGGTGAACAGACGCAGTCAGTTCGATAACTGCCTCGAAACTTTCTGAAAGCGAGTGCTCAACTCAGTGCTCTGTTTTTGCGTCATCTGGTGGTGAATTTAATATTGCTCAATTTGCGGGTGCCAACGCCAAGGGGCACCAATGTAGAAAAATAAAAACTCACAAAATAAACATTTCGGTTTGAAGTGATTTATTGTCGGACCAGTGTTTGATGCATGCAATTCGGCAGTCGGCGGAAAAGTTTTTAACGTCGTCAAATCGCCGGAACAACTCCGGTGATTAATCGTTGAACTTCTTTGCGTCTAATTCGAAGGGACTAATTTGCGTGGATAAGCGTTTGACTTCGCTCTTCAGAGCTACCCTTTGGGAAATTCCAACAATATGTTCAAATATTAGGGCATTTCAAAAGGCTTATGCGTGTTTTTGTGTTTAAAATATTTCAATCATGAACTGTTTTTCAGGTCAAAATAGTAAAAAGTAAAACAGTAACAGTAAAAAGTCCCATGTCTCAAGGTTAAATAAAACACTTCACTGTCTATTTTTCTTAAATTTCGTTCTTTGTTAAATTTGAAAAACATTTCAAATCGTCGTTGCATTATCGCCCAGAGTGGTTCACAGAATTGTATCCTGCTAGTTAGCCGGTAGAATCGGAGCGGTATTGATGGCAATAAACGCAAGCTGCTTACAAAAAGCGCAAATACTTTATACACGGCCTAATGAGTGAAGTGAAATTAGATGAGCTTTGGAACGGTGAGCAAATGTCTAATGATTGCCCTGCCCAAAGCGGCCTTCTTTGATTTATGCCCGACAAGTCCGCGCTACGCGTACCCGTCACGAAGCGTAAAGTAAGCGTCGCACTCGAATAAATAATCCTCCACCGTTGGATTATTTTGGTCCTCTCGCAAACTCGGTTACCACGGCCACACGGGCTGGGCACGGTCTCTGTGTGAGTTGATTTTATTGTTCGCTCTTTTCTTCGCGTAAATTCTATCTCTAAAGTTATTGCCATCCTTCTACTTACCCTCAACAACGGTTTCTTGTTACACTTAATTTTCTTTCGCAGTTGAAGCGGCAGCTACTAAAATCCAGGCGGCGTTCCGTGGTCACAAGACGCGCAAAGAGATGAAACAAGGAGACGGTGTTACCAAGGCGTCCAGCGAGGCCCAACAGCAGCAAGCTACGGCCGAAACCGAGCGGGAACCGACCAAAGAGGAGCTGGAAGCGGAGTTCGATCCGAACGATGCAGGTACGATACGGCCACCTTTCGGGCGAAAGCATTTTAGGGCGCTTTTAAGCGAAAGAGCCCTTGACCATGATGAGCGCGATTCCATTTTGCTGTATCCTACCGGCCTGTGGAAAGTGAAATAAAATTATCAGCCCAAGCACCATATTGGAACAGTTTTACAAACGATAAACGATTGATCAAATTTTATTTATTTGTTTATCAAATTTTACCATACTAAAAGCTCGTCATGCTTTAACGGGATCACTCGGAAGCCGTTGAAAGCGTTTGCAGCGTGATGTAAAATTTATTGCAATTTTAGAACCGACCCACCGACGAAGAGTGGCACGCTCATCCCTAACAATTAATGCCATGCCACGGCACTCATGCATGATGCGCCGGCCCTAGCCTATTGATTCTTTGCAAACCACCAGCCCACACAGTGCACTTCAGTGGTAGCGGCAGCAAAAACGGACCAGACCATGCGTGCTGGATGCTGGCTGCTGACCAACGTGACCACATAATAACGGTGCTGGTCATCGTGGGTAGAGCTCACTTTCTGTGTCCGCTGCACTGGTCACCGGCTCACGTTTTTGTTTGTTAATATTGCCCTTTTTGCCGTCTGCTTCGGATGCCTCTCAGTCCGCCTCAATTATGCTCGTCCGGCCACCGGGGTGAATGTTCTGAGCTATGTGGGCTCCGGGAGGTTCTTGGGCCACACACGCTCCACGGCACGGCATAGAATATTAATTAAAATTGATATCTTCCATTAGGGCTAATTGGGTGAAAGACGAGGTCGGTGCGTCAGTCAGTCGGACCGACGAGCCGGCCGGTCGAAAGTGATGTTTGTTCTATCGACCACCACCACCGAACGGGAGCGGCCTCTCCGAACAGCTACCGAAGTCCGACGCCTTAACGGAGTGCGCATCCGAGATTAGAGGTCCTTACCGATAGAATATTGTTCCCGGGGGTGTTGCCGAGCGTGCGCCATTCTTTTTTTTTGCATGCAAGAAGTGTGATAATAAGAAAACATAAGGCACCACCGGTAGCACCAGGTATCGGTACCCAAAAGGCTAACGATAACATCCCACGGATTTCGCTTTTGTTTCGATTCGCTCCGAGGAACAGATGAATTTTTATTGCACATCCTGGCGCCCACTATGCCAATTTAGCACGGGATTGTACTGCCCAACCGGCTAAAGGATAATAAAGGACGAGAAGTTATGACAGTTCTTGGTCCAGTACGGCGACCGCCACGGTTAACAAGAGAAAATGGCCCCAAATTTACTGTGTTCAGCACCACAGACGATTATTATGATTGCGGCTCCATTGTGTCCGCAGCGCCGGACCTAACAGGCTGCACGAATGTGAACTTACGGGGCGGTGTTCTGCGGGGAACGGGTCATGAGTGTCCATTTTCATTTCTTCTCGCCATTGTTACCGACGTAAACAGGTGTAGTCGGAAGGTACGCAGAAGGTCAAAAAGACCTGGCCATTTAATTGTCACCGCAGAGAGCGCTTTGTGGAGGAACACTAGAGCCTTTGTGGGCCAATCAAATTGCTGGCCGATTTGCTACAGATTGAGACTACGTGTGATGCTGCGTTTTGAACTGTGTTTTTGGAAAGACATGCGCTCAACATTAAAATTACCGTAGTCCATTATTGGAATTATAACTAACACAATTCCATGGAAATGAAATAAAAGATAGAAGCTTCTCTGAATTTTGTTATTACATTTTAAACCATTTTCGAGTCCCAAAACAAGGTTAAAGATGAATGTTTCATTCATTTCAAACGAGAGTTATGAATTTATGAATATCTTTCTCATATTTTGTTCTGCATTCTTGCATCCATTTGGATTGTACAATTTAACTTTTCCAAAAACTACGTTGCGCAAAATGGGAACAGTCAGGTCAGTGCTTCGCACTACTTACCGCTCCTTTGTAAATAAACTCACTTAAAACCTCCTCGGAGGCAGACCCTGGTGCCAGCATTCTCAAGTGCACCGGCGACTCTGCATCACCTTTTGCACAAACCGACCAAATGAAACAACTTTTCCCGCAGACCGTCGGCTAACTGTCGACACACTTCTCGCGCCCGTGTATTGTGCAAAGAGTAAGAAAAGATAAATCTTAGCCTAAACGGTGCCCGCCAACCGGTACCGGCATGCTGTCGCCAGTTGGTTTCTTGCTTTGGCGCAGCCGGAGCTTCTACATACGCAGTGCACCGTGGCTCTGGGTGCAACCCGGTTGCCACACGAGCCCAGCGACCGCACATGCGAAAGCCGCCATTAATAAATTGGTTCTCGTCGAGTCTGTCAGCAGCCGTTGCCGTTTGCATTAGCTTTCGCTCGCCAAAAGTCCCCTTCAGGGCAGAAGAACCCAACGAAAGGGAAGGACTTTGCACGAAAACTCGTTTCGGTGGTTCGGTGAAAGTTTATCCTCCAGAAAGAGCTGCTGCACATCTGCGAGCCGTCAGCCTCTTCACCGAGTCCATTCTTCTCGTTTATTAGTAGCAAGATGATGCTGTAGGACGAACGTTGGCACCCTGGCCCGGGCGGGGCTCGTATGTGTTCCGAGACAAGCTTTCGGGTTTGAAATATCATCACCGTTCATTTTCGAAATGACTACAGAAACCTCAAACGACTCCAAACCGTTTATTTCGGCTACGTATAGCGACGGCCTACACAGGCCACGGCAGCCACGGCAGCCACGCCAAGCGGATAATCGGCCTGGAAACAAAACACTCTCATTTACCGCTAAATAAACGTTCAAACGGCTAACAAATGGGTGTCGCCGTGAATCATCATTACGGATTTCTGCTTCCGTTGGCCACTTACGGTAGCAGTGTTTGGGAGGAGATACATTTCCATGCATATGCACCCGAGCCCACCTTAGTATGTTCGCTTTGTGGTTCGCACGGGCTAAAAACGGCAGATCTCGGCACCCGTTTGAAGTTCTGATACCGTTTTTTTCAATCTCCATTTAATTGGCTTTATAAATCATAAATCAAACAGACCCAAAGCGATGAGCGGCTCCGTTCGAACTGATATATCGTGTTTCAGATAGCCCTCTTTGGGTACGAATGTGTTTCTCCATTCTGATTGCGCTGTGAACATTCAGATTTATAATTTAAAAACCAATCACACACGTGAAGGAATCACTGTTATGCGAAAAATCCTTTCCATCACGAAAACTGCACACCGGACAAGAGGTTTAATTCTGTGCTTCCCAACTGAGGGCAATTAATGTGTAAACTTTTGATTAAGCAATTCTCACTTTGAGCCCGGGAAAATGCGCCATGACTGTACAGTTGCATACCGGGCACCAACATTGTATCACGCGACGCGCCGGCAAGCTTAATTTTCCACTGATTCATTATTCGTGTACGGCACCGCAATTTGAATACAAATAGAAAATCGATCACAATCGAACACGGATCTGGGCACGGATGGATCCGACTACGGTTTTTGCAATAATGTTTGCCCGGTTCCAGCGAAACCGAATTACACATTACTCGTACAGCCCTTCAGCTGTTGTCGATACCCTGAGTGCCGGGCGTTTATCTGCCCACTCTCCGTAAGCACATTAGCACGTAGGTCCTTTCCCACAGATTTTTTGACGTACGTGAGACCGTTAAATCATCGTAAAGTACACATGAACCCACTCACCGGGGTTTTTGTTTTTCCCTAGAACGGATAATTTATGCAACCTTTGGCTTCGGTTCTTCGTGTTTTATTGTTTAGCCACATTCAATCGGAATTTACCCGACCGGATCCGTTTTATGGGGTGTTGCAAACAATCAACATGCTTCTCGTGGGTCCCAACGCCACAGAACATCGTAAAACTGAGGTCGTTTTTCATTGCCAAATTCAATCTCAAGTGTTATTCGCAGAAAAGCGTTGTCGATCTGGTCGACCTGGAGGCGGTTTGCATGGGACTCATGACAGGTTACGAAGATGTTGACTCTATTTATGAGATTTTTCCCTATTTCCACACGCCAACATTCGCTTGGCGGGTGGATAAAAACAGTAACGCAATTAGCAAACTCGAGCTGGAGTTTATTTGTTATGCTCGGCTCTAGTGGGCCGTTCCGCGTTCGAATGAAGAAGTTCACATCGGAAAAAGAAACATAAACGGAGCGATTAATTGTTATTTAATGAGTGTACATTTGCACGCCAATTCGGCCAGAAACTTGAGCTGCGGCGCGTTGGGAAGAGATTTTTCGTTCGGCAATGAAATGTTGCGATAATCTGGACGTAAATGATCCGAACGTAGCGGACAGTCATAAGAAAGTGTGGAATAATAGATTGCACTCATTATTAGCCCCATCATCATCATCAGCTTGATTACTGACTCCGTTTTCCACTTACTAATCATGAGGCAATCCTACACCGAGTCCGGTTCACATCCCGAGGGAAATCAGATAGGATATCCTGCGTCGTGGCAAGAACTAGCTGCAAGCAAAAACTCATCTTTGCTTCCTAGACAACCTGCCTCACGGATTGGTGAGACGAAACACTTCCTCGGGTATTGAAAAGCTTCTCGGAGCATAAACAGTAAAACAAATATTATAAACCATGCGTTGAATCCGTAGAATCTTTCGCGCCATAAGCAGGGAAATCGAAGAAAACCCACCCATAGCCGTATCCGTGACGGGTGAGGCTTTGCAACGGCAGCGGAACCGGTTAATTTATGGTCCAAAAGGAAAACAATTATCTGTCTTAACCCTCCTGAATAGATAATGGACCCGGCACGGCCGTCTCGGCGGCCGGACCGTGGGGAGAATTAAAAACTTTTCTCACCCACTTTTTCTACCCGCCCTGGCCGTGCCTGACCTCTAGTGGCAAACTTTTAACTTTCCTGGTGCCCTGATTTCGTTATGCTTCGGGTTCTCTTTTTTTTGCTCTGCATTTGCGCCGGCCACCAACATTTGCAGGACATGCCGATGCCGGCTGATAATGACGCAGTGCGATGCGCGCTCAAATATGAGAAACACTTGGCCCCGAAAAACAAAAAATCCGGACACTGGCTTGCCATGAGCTATTTTTAATTTACTAATTGTGCTGCACGGCACAGCTTCGAAGTGTCGGGCGCCAGATTGTGCTGAAATGTTTAAACAGTTCGTCAGTTCATTAGGATCGGAATAAAGTACGACCTCGAATGGTGGCCAAGGTGATTTTAAATATTCCGACTCCCAAACCCAAAGATGACTTACAGTTCATGTTTTAAGACCGATGGTCACCGAGCAGCAACAACAGGTTCGGCGGGCTCACGTTCCATTCTCCGGATGCGAGGGGGGCAAACGTTGGGGCCATCAAATTCCTGCCATCCCAAGACACGACGACGTTACTGCTGTGCGAAGAATGGCGCTGTCAGAATGATAAATACCCAAGCAGCATGCATCCGGCGCGGATTGTAAACCGGAGTAGGATGTTTACCGTCGCCCACAACCTGCCTTCAAATGACGCGCTCCGAGGGCCGCCTCCATGGCCTCTGCCTGCTGTGGGCATATTCTTTTATACTTCCTCTACAGTGGGGGTCTTCTATTTTTTCTCGGACCCTCCGTGTCTCGTGGGGGCATGGTGCCCGGTGCCTTAATTAAATGTGATGTGTAATCGCGGGTCGAGCATCAGCGCCCGCAAAGGCTACGGGCGCCCGTGACGTCCGTGGCCCGCGCGGCCTCCCTGCCAGTGACCGCGATGGGAGTTCTTAAAAATTTAATCATTTAATCATGGAACAACTCGAGGAAGTCCCCGCGACAAACCCGCGAGGACTCCCTTGCGCATCCCGCTGGATGTTGCGCCACTTCGTTTGTGCTTCCCGTGCGCGTTCTTCCGCTTCCGTTGTTTGTCAACCGGACGCCACGGAGTCGCAGAGCACTGACGGATGGCTGAAATGTATGAAGCAAAACCTGAACCATTTGTCAAAATGTCCGAATGGCGCGCGCGCGCGCGCTGTAATCCACGGAATTACGCGGTTTTTCTTCGGGCTGGTTTGCAATTAAAGTCGGTTTTGGGGTGGGCCGCTAATGTAATCGGGAAAACTTTGCGCAAAACTCGGTGCAGACGCTTGTCGGACGGGAGATAGGGCTGCCGTCGGGGCGGTTTGTCTTTCGCTGGCAAAGTTTGCTTATTGTCACAAAGTTTGCGTATTGTTGTATGTTCTTGTTACCTCGTCACATCGAACATGGTGGTCGGCGGACTTTTGGCGGAATCGTTTGACACGGTTTTTAGTCCCTACAGGCATACTAAATTTAAATGGTTTTAAAAATGGCTACAACTGCTTGTCCATGCGGTAATGCGACTTGTCGACCACAGTTCCCACTTCGAGGAACACGTTTCGAGTTAGAAAAAAAATAGGCAAAATGGAAGAGGTACTAAAGTTGTTCTATGCGCGTCAAATAGAAGAATCATTTTTTCCTTCCAGTATTCCAGTTGTCACAATGTATGCTGAATTACCCTGAAACTAAATTTAAAGCAGCTCCCTTATCGTTCCGTCACCGTTCCGCCCGAGATCGATGTCGTTACTTTTGGGATTATCGGCCAAAATAGGACACTGACTAAATATTTATTCACGCCCCGTAAGCGCTGTGACCGTGGTGTCCCAGTGGTCTTTAATGTTTTCCCAAGACAACCGACATTACCGCGTCAGTGTTCGCTAATTAACACCACCATTCATCCGGAGTGCGCGTCGTCCGAACGAGAGCATTCGTTTATGTTTGGGATTAATGATTGGGAGCCGCTTTGATGGCGATGGCGAAAAAAAACGAATCGAAACGCAACGATACCATCGCGGACCAACCGCGTGGGCCAACGAAAATCAATTCCCGGATCTCCGAAACGATGGAATCGTTAATTGGACCAACCGAATGCTGCTTCCGCGTCGCCTGTCCCTGTTTCTGACTTCTGTTTGGAAATTCGGTAGCCAGGCGCACAAACTAAGCCCCAGTTTGGCTAATGAAAGTTTACGAGCTTTTTGGCTCGGACTCGGAGGGACACTAAAAGTGCGCCGATACGGCGGACCGTATTTTTATCTACTGGCGCGAGCGCCCGCGCACCGCCACGGTTGCCATCAGTATCGTAAAGTTTTGGATTTTAGAATTATTTATTTACCCAAGCTCTGTGCGTGTTTGCCATTCTTGGGCCGCGAACCCGCGGGATGGATTCTTCACCAAATACCATTTTCCGCTCGGTACGGGACCAACCGGAAAGAATTTCTTTTCCCGCGAATACATCCGAGCCGCGTAATCCCAGCGGTGCGGTAATCCACGAATCGGCCCGCGTCTAACCAAATAACGGGCCGATAAATAAATAAATCCTTCGGCACAGGCCACGGTGGCCACCGCCCCGTGGCTTAACCGGGAGCGAACTGTCCGCTATGTCGTCCGATTCGGTTGGTTCTGTTTGCTCCCGTTGTCTCACGACCGCTGGCCCTGGCCCACGGCTTTACCGTGCCGTGTTTTCGATTGGAATTTCCGTTTCGCGGTTGATTTAGGGGCCGTGGACGCGCACACAACTGTGCGCGTGAGTGTGCGTGTGAGAAATAACAGACCCACATTTCCTGCCCTGCAACTCAATTTACGGACCCACTGAGGACGTGGAGCGAGGGTCTCCGGGTTCTGCCGTGACAGGATGCTTTGTAAGTGAAACTGAAGCGCCATCGGCGCTGCCATGCTCCGTCCAACAGGCGGCGAACGCTAATGGGTTCGGCGGGTTGGTCGAATAATTCGATTCCTGGCTTCCCTTTGGTTGTTGCAGCCGAAGCGCTCGTATGCTGTCTCGGTTTTTTGCTATTTGTCTCTGGCAGGCTCCATCGCGGATCGATTTCTTGACGTACCAGCTGCGCATGGATGTGTTCCGGTGGAGCAATGGAGGCGCCTGATGGCTCAAGCCGCCGGTGATCGATGTTATTGTGTTTTTGAAAGATTGTTCATCGGATCGGTGAGCACATAAATGTCAGTCGCGCTGACAATAGTGTTTCAATTAATTTACGTGACAAGGCCCTGGCATTTGCATACATTTCGGATTGCGTTTGCCCACGGAACATACTGGCGGGAGTCCAGATACTGCAAAACCAAATACACTTAACCTTAGAAAAAGTGTGAATAATCCCAATCGAAAGAAAACTGAGCAGCAGCATAACGAGCCAATTTAAACTCGCTCTCTCTCTCTCTCTCTCTCAAACTCTCTGGACTGCAATACGGAACTTGGGCGGCTCCCGGCCAAGGGTCCCAGTGCTTATCGGTGTAATCTTTTCCGTCCGTTTTCGCCTCACCAAAGTTCATTCTAGAAGATTAAAAAACTTTTACCATCTCCTCAGAGGCCGTCGGTATGACTTTGGCGCCGACTAATTGGTGAACCGAAACTAATCGAAACCGAAAGTGCACGGTGGGGCCAACTACATGCCCGGGTTCGGAGGCTTATTGAGGCTGCACAGCACAGTAACTGTCATCGGTTGGACAATCAGTCAAGCTGGTGGGGCTGCTCGCCATGAAACTTTCTCAACAGTGTGCCAGTTTTCAATTATGAACCCGTAATCAACCTATTCCGAGCGAGTGAGCATGAACCGCTCATTGCACTGCATTGGCACGAAGGCGTTGTTGTTGCCTATTCAGCCATCGTTGACGGTGCATCCTTCGGAGCCATTGCTAGCCGCATCTGCCTGGACCGGACCGAGCCGTTGAGTGGACAAAAGTTGCTGATTTCACCACTCTGTGGGCAATGAGGTGTGAAGTGCCGTTTGGCAGGGAACTGTTTAGTTGGCAGTTCGGCCGGGATTCGGCTATTTGGTTGTGGTTCGCCATGCAATCGGCTGCCGCTGACCCATTTTCGTTCACACTGATTTTCCTTTCAATTTGTTTCCCTTAACGGACAGCATAAATTTAGTCAAATTTGTATACGGAAAAAGGTTGCACACATAATAAGGGGTAATAAAAACGGAAGCTCCGCCTATCAAAGCGGTTCCCGATCTCGATATTCGTAAAAGAAAACTGGAACTAGTTTAAATATTCACCAAAAGACACAAGATAATGGTACTGCGAACTAGGCAATACTGGCTGAATGACTGCAATTCAATATCCTTGCCACACGCTTGACTTGGGAACTCCTGCAGAAGGCAGACCATGGCGGCCCCCTTGGTGGCTCGTTCACAAACAGTTGTGGACGGAGTTGTTTGGGGTAAATAAAACATTCATCCAACGCAGACCGGAGTTCAGACCTGACCGAAGGAGCATTCGAAAGCGAAACACGAAGAACGTGCCACGTTCGGGTGTAAATATTTAATTTCGATTCGTTCACTTGCCATGGTCTAGGGGTTTCTTTTTCGGTCGTTGTTGCGGAAATGGTTGTATTTTCACAACCCGCTTCTCCGCAACTCGAAAGTGGTGTACCCGACGGGTGTAAGCGTCCCTACAATCCAAGTCCCCTTTTTGGGCAACAACCGGCAACAGCGGTTTTTTTGGCGATGTAAGAGAAATTTAATCTTCCCCAAAGATTGACGGAAGCGACGCCAAAACCGCCGACGCCGACGATGACGACGAAGATGTAGTTATTTGGTTGCCGCTTCCGCCGCGCCTCCGGAGCCGTTGTTGTGTCGGTGTTGTTTCTTCATTACCGGAATCGTATGGTATTGATTGGGTTCGTGGAGTCAATCGCCTGAATCAACAACAACAACGACCCCAACAGGAGGGTTCTTTGACTCACCCGGCGCTGGTTCCGGTTTCCGGCATCGAAGCGACAGACAGCAAACACATGCCCACAGATTCGTATCATCGGTCGGAATAAACCCATTAGCTTATGACCCTGGACCGCCCGTGTCGGCTATCTAAAGCTATCGGAGCAATACGACAACGAACCACTTCTTTCAATCAGCATTAAATAATCATATTGCTATTTGCGTTCGGTTTTGTTAATTTACCAACCGCAGGCCACTGAATGTGGGCTCATAAAATTTCGCATTTTATTTATAACATAAAATTACCTTCGGAAAAGGAACGGAAGTTCAATAAATTAAACGAAATGACTCCAAGCACTGCTACTAAAGTACGCTCTGTACGATTTCGTACTATACTTTATGATGATTGCAATTAAAACTAGACCAAGCCTGGGTACAAGTATCCAATTTGTGTCGGCGTTGCCATCCTGGCCATCCCTGTCCTGTGGCCACTTTTCCAGTTACGGCCACTTTCCCGGCGGTCTTGGTAGAAAAAGTGGGTGGCCCGTGACTACATGATTTTTAATGTATTCAAAAGTTTTAATTCAAGACCATGGCGCAGTGAAAGTTAGACCTCGGAGTCCAAAGTGAAATTTATGACAAAACCACACTCTACCACGACGAGAGTGGCGCAGGCCCGGCCTAGTATGCTCGTTACTTCTTGGCTGCAAGCCTCAAAAATACCACCGGTTCCCTAGCGCGAACCCACAGAGACTCTCTGTTGCTCCGTTCACCGCCGAAAACGGACTCAATTAAACACAGAACGAATCTTGGTCCTTCGCCGAAATATTTGTCGCTGTCAAGCGAAGTCCACCGAAAAGCAGTGGACAAAAAACTTCACACCCAACACCATTTACAGGCCTCAATATTGAAGCTTGCCGTTTGTGAAGACATCCACCAGGGCAAAGAATGAGAAAAAGAAAACGTGGAAGCATTCCGATCATTGTGCGTCGTCGTTTGGAGTGCCGACGGCTACAATGGGACCCGGTGGACCGGTTGCCGGTTGCTTGCTGAGTAGGAAAATCTAATTTCCATGTCATTTTCACCGCACGAAGACGTTCGCGCCACTTGCACCGAAGAAGCAAAGAAGCAAACGGCACAACAAAGGGACGAAACGAAAAAGAAACCCTTCCCAAACCGTATCTCAAGATCGTGCTCATCGCTGAGGCACAGACAAGCAAAAAAGACGGAAAGAATTGGCAACTTTTGGCACCACCGACTTGCAAAGGGGACCCGGTGCCCGGCATCGCATAAAACACAATGTCGGCCGCGTCCCTTCTGTGAAAAGTGTTCTTTATGTATTTTCTTTTTTTATTTTATTCATCCGTCGACTCGACAATCTTAACGATTCGTGCCGCTGGTGCATCTTCCACCCGAATCGTACCGACCAAATGGTCGTTTATTTAGCAATTTCTAGCAAGTCGGTCTTCTTCGTCGCGCAGCTTTCAACTATTTTTGGCGATGTTGAAAATTATACTGCATACTGAGGTGAGAATCATGAATGCAAACAGAGAGACAGACAGAGAAAGAGAGAGAGAGAGAGAGCGAGAGATTGAGAGAAGAAAAGTAGTTCCATCGGCAAGAACAATGAATATTTCTACGTTTAATGTCAATAAATTAAAGCGATTCTCGGACGCGGGACGATGGCGCCGGACTAGGACACGCCACGAAATATGGTGCGGTGCACAAAAAATAAGCCATCTTGTTTTAATGTCTCGGCTCCCGCGGCACACAGCTTAGGGGACCCCATTCTAGGCACTGAGACCACTTAGCATATTTGTTTTTTGAAGCGGTACGTTTAGTGGAGTTCCTACACTCTGTCAACTTTCTATAGCCGCACCCACGTTTTTACCGTATCTTCCAAACCGTCTTTCCGATTCAACTTCTGTTTTTGGGACTTTTTTAAGTAGGCAAAATTATGAATAAAACCATTTGGTTGGAATGAAGATTTATGATTTCTAGCTTTTTATCGACCAAATACGATATAGGCACTGTCAACTTTCTATAGCCGCACTTTGAGTTTTGCTTCCGAGAATATTTTTCATAGCGAGTTTTGCAAGTGAATTACTTAAATATGTCAAAAGGAAGTGTTCTAAGTGGAAAAGAAAAAGGATTGATAGAGGCATATAGGCTGGAGGGTGTTGCTATTTGAGAAATGGCTCGAACAATAAAGAGATCCAATAAAGTGGTCGGTAGTTAGTTGAAGGATCCTAAACGGTATGCAACTGTGCAATGTACTCTGAAACAAATCAAGATCTCGATTAGAACCAACTGGAACATTGTTAAATTGGCGTCAAATTCGACAATATCGCTATCAAAAATCAAATCGACACTGGATCTGCCAGAGAGCAGGGAAGTTTTTCGCAAGGTTTTGCAAAACAGCCCGAATATAACTCGAGCAAAAATGATCAAGGCACCAAATCCAAGCCTACTACACCAATAAAAACGTGTAGAATTAGCTAAACTGAACATGGAACGTCGGTGGGACATGGTATGTTTGGGGTTTCTTCTGCTTTTTGAAGAGCATATTTTGCATCAAAAGAACCAATTCCGTTTTCTGTTTTATTTTATTGTAGGTGATCTTTTCTGATGAAAAGAAGTTTAATTTGGATGGGCCCGACGGTTTTACAGGCTACTGGCGAGATTTACGCAAAGATCCGGAGTACTTCTCCACCCTGAACTTTAAAGGAGGATCTCTGATGGTGTGGCTTGGGTTTCGCTCTGCGGGCAACCTCAATCTGGCTTTTACATCTTGTAAAATGGCCTCTAACGATTACATCTAGATTCTAGAAGATGGTCTGATCCCGTTTACAGCTGCCAACCGCCGAAAAAATTGGTTTTTCAACAAGATAATGCTAGCATTCACACCAGTTCGATAACTCGAACATGGTTTGCTACCCATAAAATCGATTTGCTTGGGTGGCCAGCGCGAAGTCCGGATCTAAATTCAGTTGAAAATGTCTGGGAATAATGGTTAGACAAATTTATGCGGATAGGAAGCAATACAGCTCTATTAATGAGCTTAAAGATCCATTTTGGAAGCTTGGGAACATATGGACCGAAAAATATTGAAAAACCTGGTTAACAGTATGACAAACAAAATTTTCCAAGTCATTCAGCGATCAGGAAAGCCAACTGACTATTAATCCTCATAATAAATGTGAGACTTGAAAAAAATCCACGCATATTGATCATTTTATTAGGTGCGGCTATAGAAAGTTGACAGTGCCTATATCGTATTTGGTCGATAAAAAGCTAGAAATCATAAATCTTCATTCCAACCAAATGGTTTTATTCATAATTTTGCCTACTTAAAAAAGTCCCAAAAACAGAAGTTGAATCGGAAAGACGGTTTGGAAGATACGGTAAAAACGTGGGTGCGGCTATAGAAAGTTGACAGAGTGTATTGTCAGTGCACTCTTTCAGCAAATCCATTTTTACAGTTTTATACTACCTTTAATGCTATAAATGTTCATTCAGTTAAACCAATAAAGTGAATCCGCCTAATTTGACATTGGAATTCGAATATATTTTTTAAAAATGTTTTATTATCCTTTTTTTAATTCTGTAATTCCGTGATCAATTGTAATCTTATTTAAAGAAATCATTGTTTAAATTCCATCACATTACTGTTGTTTTTACACAACAAACACTGCCGTGGCCGTGCTTTACACTTTAAAAAGAAGCAGATTCAAACGACCCAGCCGCTAAACGACTCCAACGCGACTTTCAACAACAAGCTCGAGTGGCAAATAGTACCTTGCCAACAAGCGCCGACGAGCCCACGGGTCCATAAAAGAGATCCCCACATTAAGCTCCTGGAATTCTGGAAGGACCCGTGATATAAGCGCCAAGCGCGGGCAGGCTGTTTAAGGCGCCCATCGCCCATTAAGGGGTCTACCCTCGTGGAACTGGTGAAATCGCGCAAAGCGTTCAGTGTATTTTTCTTCATCTTATGCGAAAGCAAAAAAAACGGTGGCAAGTGATCGATGTGGGCCTCTGAAAGGCGCGCGACTTAGTCTCGCCGGGCGGTGTCGATTCTGCGTATGATCAATAGGCGAAAATTGGGCACGATTGAAAACGTTTAACGAGCCATCGTTACGCGAGCGGCTCCTAACCGCCACTAATGGGGTTGCAGCGCTTTTGGTCCCTCTCATGCTGTGTATTGTTATGTCTGTTGTGAGGCTCGTCAAACAAATAATCGAGACCGGGATGATGATGGACTGAAGGACCTCTAATCGTCAGTGCAAAATGGCACGGAGAAAGAATAATACGCCAAGTGTCAATAAATAAAATATTGCCCGTAAAAGTTTGCTCGAAACCCAATTAAATTGTTGCTCCGCAAAATAATAAAATAAAGTACCAAGCGGAATGCAGAACGCAGTGTGGTTGTATAAATAATGGAACACGGCTCTGGACTGGTTCTCCTTTTCAACTCTCTTGCGATTGCTAATTGAATCGTGAATGTATTTTTATGTGAATCGAATTTTTATTTAATTTTATAGATTTTTATGCGTTCGTCTGGCGCCTCGTAAAAGCCTTTGGAGTTTTTATTTTTTCCGCCCTACCATTCCTTTACCAATCCATCAGCAGAGCGCTCTGACCGAGGAAAACCACTTCAAAAGCATAATTGAATTATTATATCGCGGTGTCCTCTTTCGTAGCCACTGATTACGGTTTTATCTCCTGTTTGCAGAACTGACCAACGCGGCCACCCGCATCCAGGCCAGCTTCCGGGGCCACATGGCTAGAAAAACGGCTCCCAAGGAGGGCGAGGACCCGAAGAAGGTGGTAGACATTGACGAAATTACCAGAAAGGTAAAAACGCAAAGCTGACACGGGCAACGTTTGAATGCCGACGCTATATTTACCGTACTTTCCGCTGTGCTCTTTTCTTCCCACTAGGTTGCCGAGGAACTGGACATCGACATGGACGATCCGGAGCTGCACAAGGCGGCCAGTAAAATTCAGGCCTCGTTCCGTGGCCACAAGGTGCGCAAGGACGTGCCGAAGGACGGTGAAAACTAAGAAGCATAAACACTGCTGTGCAGGATTGATGGCGTCCCACGATTTTCGAGCCCGGGCGGCCGGCCGGTCCCCCGGGCAGATAGCAGTCGGGACACCTGCCGGTGCGAGTGTCCCGACGCTCTTCCTATTCCTTCATGCTGCTGCACATCCGTCACGTTGTCGCCGGCTGCAGCTGCTTGCATTTGTGGCCCCGAGAACGAGAGAGAGAAAGAAAGAAAGTGGCAATTTAAAACCACAAACCGATGGAGAGAAAAAATGAGAAATATTGCACCTGTTATGATTTCATAAATTTTATCGATCATATCCAATCGAGTATATTAAAGCATCCTGAATCCTAACGGAAGAACCCAACCCAACCATTTGATATCCTTCTTCTTCGGCATGTGGGTGTGTTTCTTCTTGGAAGGCGCACTAACAGGGACGAATAGCGAATGTTACATTTAATGGATGGAAGAAATACTGGAAGCGAAATTGAAAGGCCACTTACTGAATCAAAGAAAACTTTTAAACTACAGCCATTTGAATCAACCGATAGGATACGCAGCGCAACCTAAACAACTCCGGACTCCGGGCCATGGAACCGATAACTGATCATTTTTCAATTAAAACTATTGCACACGAGAAACAATAGCAGCTCGGTGAAGGGCAAACGAGGAATCCTTTCGAGTGTTAGGTGGCAATGGCTACTAGGGGTGAGCGCGTCCGCCACCATGTTGTTGGCCATAGTATTTCTGCAAGCAACATACAACCTAAACGACACACATACACTATCGATAAACAAATGTTTAGTGCGAATCCGTCGGGCACTTACTCAATAAACTTGCAAACCTTCGTATAGGCGGCACACACAGTTTGCTTACTCTTGTAGGGAAATCCAAACACTAAACACACACTCCCAGAAGCGAAGAGTTTTTTCTAGCACCGCAAAATTGTGTTTTAAGAAACAATTTCCATACGAAATCAAAAACCAGAGAGTACTCACTTTTAGTACGTATAGAATACATCTCCCCCAGCATGGCGAACTCCGCTACACACACACACATCCGGTGCAGCAATAGTAACGACCGGTTGCTGTAGAGAAGCGGTTAAAATGTGTGGGCCACATTTGAACGATTTTCGGCATCACACATCCGAACCAACAGCCAACCACCAACAGAAGGACGGGTTTAAATGGAAACAGGATAAGGTGACAATGCATGGACCAGAACGCGGCACGGGGTACACGGTGTCGATTCTGCGTATGATCAATAGGCGAAAATTGGGCACGATTGAAAACGTTTAACGAGCCATCGTTACGCGAGCGGCTCCTAACCGCCACTAATGGGGTTGCAGCGCTTTTGGTCCCTCTCATGCTGTGTATTGTTATGTCTGTTGTGAGGCTCGTCAAACAAATAATCGAGACCGGGATGATGATGGACTGAAGGACCTCTAATCGTCAGTGCAAAATGGCACGGAGAAAGAATAATACGCCAAGTGTCAATAAATAAAATATTGCCCGTAAAAGTTTGCTCGAAACCCAATTAAATTGTTGCTCCGCAAAATAATAAAATAAAGTACCAAGCGGAATGCAGAACGCAGTGTGGTTGTATAAATAATGGAACACGGCTCTGGACTGGTTCTCCTTTTCAACTCTCTTGCGATTGCTAATTGAATCGTGAATGTATTTTTATGTGAATCGAATTTTTATTTAATTTTATAGATTTTTATGCGTTCGTCTGGCGCCTCGTAAAAGCCTTTGGAGTTTTTATTTTTTCCGCCCTACCATTCCTTTACCAATCCATCAGCAGAGCGCTCTGACCGAGGAAAACCACTTCAAAAGCATAATTGAATTATTATATCGCGGTGTCCTCTTTCGTAGCCACTGATTACGGTTTTATCTCCTGTTTGCAGAACTGACCAACGCGGCCACCCGCATCCAGGCCAGCTTCCGGGGCCACATGGCTAGAAAAACGGCTCCCAAGGAGGGCGAGGACCCGAAGAAGGTGGTAGACATTGACGAAATTACCAGAAAGGTAAAAACGCAAAGCTGACACGGGCAACGTTTGAATGCCGACGCTATATTTACCGTACTTTCCGCTGTGCTCTTTTCTTCCCACTAGGTTGCCGAGGAACTGGACATCGACATGGACGATCCGGAGCTGCACAAGGCGGCCAGTAAAATTCAGGCCTCGTTCCGTGGCCACAAGGTGCGCAAGGACGTGCCGAAGGACGGTGAAAACTAAGAAGCATAAACACTGCTGTGCAGGATTGATGGCGTCCCACGATTTTCGAGCCCGGGCGGCCGGCCGGTCCCCCGGGCAGATAGCAGTCGGGACACCTGCCGGTGCGAGTGTCCCGACGCTCTTCCTATTCCTTCATGCTGCTGCACATCCGTCACGTTGTCGCCGGCTGCAGCTGCTTGCATTTGTGGCCCCGAGAACGAGAGAGAGAAAGAAAGAAAGTGGCAATTTAAAACCACAAACCGATGGAGAGAAAAAATGAGAAATATTGCACCTGTTATGATTTCATAAATTTTATCGATCATATCCAATCGAGTATATTAAAGCATCCTGAATCCTAACGGAAGAACCCAACCCAACCATTTGATATCCTTCTTCTTCGGCATGTGGGGTGTGTTTCTTCTTGGAAGGCGCACTAACAGGGACGAATAGCGAATGTTACATTTAATGGATGGAAGAAATACTGGAAGCGAAATTGAAAGGCCACTTACTGAATCAAAGAAAACTTTTAAACTACAGCCATTTGAATCAACCGATAGGATACGCAGCGCAACCTAAACAACTCCGGACTCCGGGCCATGGAACCGATAACTGATCATTTTTCAATTAAAACTATTGCACACGAGAAACAATAGCAGCTCGGTGAAGGGCAAACGAGGAATCCTTTCGAGTGTTAGGTGGCAATGGCTACTAGGGGTGAGCGCGTCCGCCACCCATGTTGTTGGCCATAGTATTTCTGCAAGCAACATACAACCTAAACGACACACATACACTATCGATAAACAAATGTTTAGTGCGAATCCGTCGGGCACTTACTCAATAAACTTGCAAACCTTCGTATAGGCGGCACACACAGTTTGCTTACTCTTGTAGGGAAATCCAAACACTAAACACACACTCCCAGAAGCGAAGAGTTTTTTCTAGCACCGCAAAATTGTGTTTTAAGAAACAATTTCCATACGAAATCAAAAACCAGAGAGTACTCACTTTTAGTACGTATAGAATACATCTCCCCCAGCATGGCGAACTCCGCTACACACACACACATCCGGTGCAGCAATAGTAACGACCGGTTGCTGTAGAGAAGCGGTTAAAATGTGTGGGCCACATTTGAACGATTTTCGGCATCACACATCCGAACCAACAGCCAACCACCAACAGAAGGACGGGTTTAAATGGAAACAGGATAAGGTGACAATGCATGGACCAGAACGCGGCACGGGGTACCTACACAAACCGGTGAACCCCCATCCGAGAGCCAAGTCAATCTAGCGAAGAATGTGCGTTTAAAAATAAATCTCTATTTAACCAACCAGCTGCGAACTTTGCTGCGATGTAACCGATACGAGTGCGTTGAGGATGTGGGAAATGGGTAGCGAAAGAAAATCGTCACCGCCATGAATGTAACTGTCAATAGGCAAAATAAATGCATTACTACATTGAGCTTTAAATTCCCAAAACTCCTTGCGGCAGCAAACGAAGGGCTCCATTTCGCCAGAAAAAAAGAAAGAAATAACAATGAATGAATTGTGGGAAAAAGAAGATCGTGGGATCTCATGTATTTCGGTTCCCTCGTACGGACATCGGCATCCTCACATGTCCTCGACGCTGTACTTGTACGCTTCCTCCTCGACCGCTTTCTTCTTGCTCATCGTATCGAACCAGCGTTTCTCGAACCCGTTCGACCGATCGACGCCGTCCCACCGATAGCCGGGCCGTATGTTGAACCGGTTGTCCGGATACGCACCCTGGTACGACGGTTTCTCCGGTATGCCGGCCCGCTGGTTCTCTTCCTTGCGTTTGCTGCGCAAATACTCCAACATTGGGTCGCCGATGCGTTCTTGCTTTTTCAGATGCTCATCCAGATCGCTATCGTTCGCGTACCGGGCGAGCGGTTTCTCCATCTCGTGTGCCGCCTCCTGCAGCCGTGAGTTGTAATCCTCTACTTGCTTCACGCTGTAAGGCGATGCAAAAAAAACCAGTTAGATTAAACAGGGCATTTAAGGGCCCGAATGTAAGACCCTTACCCTTTTCCCCAGCGCGTGTAGATTTCCTTTTTCTTCTCCTCGTGCTTGCGCTTCTCGAACTCTTCGCGAAGCTCCTTCTCAATGTCCTTCCGGCGGCCCGATTTGCTACGAACCACCGTCTGTGCGTCGCGCCCCGTAAGATCGGCGGACATTTTCGAAAACAGTTCATCCTCCCGCCGACGGAAGCGCTCGTTTTCTTCGCGTACGGCTCGTGCGGCCTGCAGCCCGGCCTGTTTCCCGTCGAGCGTTTTGGTCATGCGACTCGGACCGGCGGATTCCTGTTCCGGCGAGGAACGATTTCGTTCCTCCTTCACTCGGACCGGAGGTAGAACGGTTACTGTGCGTCTCGAGGGACTTCTCGATGACCGTCTCGGGGGACTTTCATCCGAGTCGCCTCGTGGCTCTTGCTTTATGCGAACCGCTGGCTCCACCGTTGACTGGCGGTTGAGTCCTGCAGGACTTCTGTGAGACTTGCTCCGTTCTCTAGAACCTTTGCCTCTACGCCTCGGAGGGCTTTCATCTGAATCACGCCGTGATGACCGGCGGACCGGATCCGTGCGATGGCTGGATACTACCCGGCGGGGGCTTTCACGAGCGATATCGCGATCGCGCCTACTATTGGAATAATGTTGCTTGGAACCACGGTTTCGCCGGTTGGGACTCTCATCCGAATCCTTGTGACGATGGCTGGCTCCGTGAGAACTTTTGTCCCGTGTACCTCCGTTGGACGAACTTTTGTGCAAATCTGTGCCGCCGGGTCGTCTCGGAGGGCTACCATCGGAATCGCGGCGCAATCTTCTCGGTGGGCTTTCATCCGAATCGTGACGATGACCACGTTTGGGGGCTGATTTGTCGGACTTGGATCGTCGCGGAGGGCTTTCATCAGAATCATCGCGCCGACTTCGGGCCATTTGCGTGTCCGAAGCAACGGCACGCCGAACTCGGGGAGGACTTTCATCGGAGTCATGTCGTTTGGATCGGGTGTCTTTCGAGCTTCGGTCCCTTGGTGGGCTTTCATCCGAGTCTCGCCGTGCCTTTTCGCCGCCGCTTGTTGCCGCTTGTTTCGTTTTTGTTTCACCACCAATAGCCAGTCGAACATCCCCGGTACGGTTACTAATATCGCGCACCTGTAAGGTATCATCGTTAGCTGCCAGCACTTTCCACTTGTTGCTGCTAAAGTCCTCCTTCGCCCGTAGTTCCGGTGGCCGATCGTCAATTATTCCCACAACCTGGGGTGCTTCCTCCCCCAGCGCAAAGAGATCCACGTCGTCAGGATTCTCGATGGTCTGGAGCTTTGCTAAATCTAAATCGTCATCGATGATCCGCACGCTATTAAAGAGAAACACAAATCACAGCTTTGGCCCCGGAAGTACTGCTCTGCTCAAGCGACATACTTACGTTTCCTTACCGATGGAGTTTTTTACTTTTTTCTTTTTCTTCTTCTTTTCCTTATCATTGGAAAGGTAACGTTTCAGGTACTCTTTCTGATTAATTTTCTGCGCCATTCTTGGCGAGTGAAGCGCTACCGCATGGACATGGACATGGAGCACCAAACACCCCTGCGTAGTAGAAACACTTTTGCTCCTTGAGGGACGCCTCTAGGATACGAACTAGGTATTCAACGCGCGGTTATACACACAAACATGAAAAGGACTTGCTCTCGACGCAACGGCTAGATAAGTGAACTGGTGAATTTTTGGGCAAACAAATGCGTATAAAATCCACGATATTCCTCAATTCCTTACACAAAATTGGTTAATATCTTTGGCCACCTCCAAAAGAAGAAACTTTCCTTCTTCTTATTCTTGTCTTGTTAGCTTTCCTTCTTCTTATTCTTCGAAACAAACCAGGTTGACAGATATTCAGCAGTTCAGCAAAAATGTTATTCAGCAGTTCAGCACAAGGTAAATTTTTATTTTGTGTTAATTTGAATTTGAAAATTATTTTTTCATGAAATAAAATGTTTCTTGTTAAAATTAGTTAATTTTATTAAAATATGTTTCTAATTTATAAATTATTATACATAATATTTATCAGAAATTGAACCTTTAGGAAAAATTTAACTTATTGCATCGCAAATTGAGCATAATAGGAATAGTGGAAAAATTGATAAAACTATTGGGTAGAGAACATCATGAACATGAACTTTATTTAAACGTTTCACAGAATACTTATTCAGACTTAAATCTACTATGTAACATTGTGCAACTATATCAGGAAAGTAATGTAACTTAAATAAACGTAACTGGTTTTTGCGAAACTGGTCCTTTTTTGTATGATTTCTTGTGCCACTAGTTCTTCTGTGGTTCCTGGATTCTCTGTAAGAGACCAAAAGGACATTTATACACCTGCAAAGCAGATAGAAGCTAAGCTTCTCTTTCGTAATTGCTCCTGTTCCTGCTCCTTCAGACTGTTGAGTTTCTTTTTTTTGCATTTGTTGAAGGAATAAGTAACGATTTTCTTCATTTGTTCAACAAACTCTTCAGTCGTGTAGTCAGTATCGTAAGATTGTACTGTGGCCAACAATATGTCCAGGGCTCCTCTACCACCTTCCTTTTGTAATACATATTTCGGCGCATTCCGCCGCATATAGGTACAATTCGTCAGAAATTCTGCACTGAAGAAACTGTAGGCCATACGATCGAGAAGTATCTTGCTCGTTTTCCATTTCTTTTTTTCGTACAAATAGGACATGCATTTTTGCTTTATTTGTGTCACCGACAATTCCTCGACACATAAAATGGAAACGAACTTATGAAATACAGACTGAGCGCGTACAGCTTATGTATGGAAATGAATAGAGAAACTGTCCAGCAAACAAGCGAGCGGTTGGTGTCAACGCCGACCACCGCCCCGGTTGTAGTTTGACCGCCCTCGGCCACCACCACCGCGACTGTTGTAGTCGTCGTAGCTGTTCCGGTTGTCACCGTAGCCACCACCGCTGCCATAATTTCCGCGACTGTTCCCGGAACTGTTACCACTGTAGTGCTGCTGTTGCTGGTCACCGCCAAAACTGCCACGACTCGATCCAGAACCATATCCAGCGTGATTGTAATCTACGAAAAAGGAGCACAACAAACGTTGAGATTACTCTGGGAAGGATTACCACAAGGTAAGGTACACACCTTGCTGAGATTGTGACCAGCCTCCCTGCACCCGACCTCCGCGGTTCTGGGTGTGGCCAACTCCTCCGCCACCACCTTGATAGTAACCTCCGCCGCCACTGCTCGAAGCCTGATTGCCACCGCCACCTTGATTGTTGTATCCTCCGCGGCCTCCTTGATAGAATCCTTGGCCACCGTTGCCATTGCCTTGGTTGTATCCTTTGTTGGAGTAATTAGAGTGTTGTTGCTGGAAACCTCCGCCGCCACCACGTCCACCCTGGAAAACGCAGAAAAGTATGATCGTAAACAGTGCCTTGGGGAACCAACTAAGCAATAGAAAACTTGGATCCATGCAACTCACACCAACATCCTTTAGAAAATAGCGTTTTAGAAGAAAGTGTTCCGATAAGATTTGTAAACGGGCAATTTAAACATCGTAAACAAATCCGTTACATACCCTTCCTCCTCCGAAACCACCGCGGCCGCCGCCACCACCGCCGCCAGTACTGCGCTGCGTTTGCCAGGAGGGCATTTCAAGGGCCGGTGCTTTGTGCTCGTACGCCCGTCCGCCACGATCCGGCACCAGTCCGATGATGTGTCGCTGGATTTTGCTCTTCGTGTTCTTTCGCACCGATGCGCTGCTCGTTTTTTCGATGATGGCCAGGGTTTCGCGCGCCGCGAGTAGCGCCGCAATGTCCGTATCCCGCCCACCTGCTTGCAGGGCGTCGAGCATTTTGCGCTTCTCCGCGTACCGCTCCGCAATCGTACCCTCTTTATCTTTGGCCCGGTTCGACCACCTGAAGCTCTGAATCGTAACGTCCAGCCGGGTCAGCAACATCGTACGCCGCAGATCGTACTCATGGTCCAGCTCTTTTTGTATGCGCTCCAACTTGGCCCACTGGTCGGCCGTAAGGCGCTCCTTTGGGTTGAACAGTGGCTTGCTGAGTCTATTCTCGCCCTCGGTGCGTACCATGTCGTCCAGGTGGGAGTTGATCTTCTCGAACAGCATCTTCGGTGGCACATTGTTCGGCGGTTTGCCCATGCCGAGCGTAATACAGATGTCCTTCAATGCCGCGGCCGTCGGCGATTCGTGCAGGGTGATTACGGTCGATTTTTCCTTCGGTTTCAACGCTTCTAGCATCTTCAGGGCCATCAGCTCGTTCACCAGGTAGTCGAGCAGCAGCAGTTTAGCTTCGAGCGTTTGCAAACGGTCGGAAACGTGACCCACCGTGAGGCTGGTGTAGGGACACGTGAGTTCCTTCAGAAAGCTCGACAGTTCCCACACGAAGGTGTTCGAGTCTTCGCTCTTGGTGATGCGTTCGTCCAGCTTGCCCAGTACGCGGATTTCCTCCGTCAGCCAAATCACGACGTCCTGGAACTCGCCACTCTGCGTGCCGGCCAGTATGGCGGTGGATGCATAGTTTTGATCCAGAAACGGTCCATCGTACCTGCCAACGGAGGGCACAGGTTGTTGCTACCCTAGCATTGATCGAAAATCGGCAGATCGAAGCCTATTACTCACCCAACATTTCGCAATTCGAACAATAGTTGCGCTTCACCTGCTGCCATGGCCGGGTCGATTGGCGGAACGGAAAGCTACGCAAGAACGAAAAGCCGGCCAAAGTTCTACTACGATACCAAACGTTCGAACTTTACACGAAAGTTGCAACGTTACTCCAAGATGCCTAGCGCAGCGCGTCGACCAGGTTTATTTTGCAAATAAACCTCAGTTCCTGATTCTCGTGCAGAACCCTTTTTTCTTCGTTCTGCGGTTCTTGGCTCGATTGTCAAACTCGAAGATCGACTTTTTTGTTGTTGTTTTGCTCTTTTTCTTTCCACCGAGTCGACATTGACGGCGAAAACGACAAAACTTTAAACGGTCGTTCCTGATTTGCAGTGTTTTACTTAAAATAAATAATTGTAGACTCTTTCTAGATATTTGGGTAGATAGATACCAATTTGAGATTGTTTTTCCGACTGAGCTGTTACGTGTTCGCTGTTGCCAAACGTGATCGAGAATTTGTCCACTTTCGCCGTTCCCACGCATAGCTGTAGCTGTCTCACATCGTTCTGTCCCGCTTGTGAGTGCACTGCGAACTCCATTTTGCATTTCTCTTTTTTCTCGGCAATCTTGCTCATTCGGTTTCGTGTTGAGTATTCCAAAACAAGTCGAAAAATCGCGCTCCGCAAAGGTGGCCGTGTTTCCAAAGGTTAGTTTCTGTCCCATACGCGTATAAGCACTGGGAAAGGTATAAGAAAAGATATTGCGTTCATCGGCGAGTGATTGATTGCAAATTATGTCAAAGTTTGCCACGCGAAGAAACGAAAACGCGCCGACGAGCGTCGCAGACGATGAATTCGATCGCCTGACAAAAAAGGATTAGAAAGAAAAGTGCTACACACACGGGTAAAAGTGACGAACGCGCCGCCACCTTCCGCTGTACATTATCAGCGCCTTTTTCAGTCGCTTGGGCATTTCGTAGCAATCCGAGAGTCCTTCGGTGTGCGAGCTTCTTGTGGTGTCTTATCCGGTTCGTGCGAGACCCTGTTTGTTGCGTCGGATAGTTGATGGCTGTCTAAAACGGTTTGGCGATAATTTTCTTTTCGCTTTTCGCAGTGGTTGCATAGTGAAGTTTCAGTTTGCCCTCCCGTGTCTCTAGCCTCAGCGTGTGCATAGCGGGTGTGCTTCTGCAAAGAAATTGACGGATTGATTGTTTCCAGCAGCCTTGGTGCAGCAGCAGTGTAACAAACTCCATCGTTTCGAATATAATTGCGTTTACTCCGCCGTCGTATTGGCATGAAAATCTAACGCTTGCCGCTGCCAACAGCGATACGGCAAAGCGGGCGGTGACGTGCAAGAAGAAGCATCGCACGGATGACGAAGAAATCTAATCCGTGGCGTTACAGTCTCTCCGCACTGTCCCGGTCGTCGTCATGTGTCCACCCCGTCGCGACCCGAAGGAGGAAAGGAAAGGCGGGCCGCGAAGGGACGGCGGAGTTTCTTCCCGTCTTGATTTCGGTGTTTCTTGCTGTATTTCCTTCCTGTCGCCTATGCGATGCCTCACTCTTTCTCGACTCCGTTCTCCCTCACTCTTTCCTCTCTCTCTCTGTCTTACTTTCGCGGACCACCGACATTTCGAACGCACCTCATACTCTCAAAATGGAGCAATGCAACGAAGGCAACAATGGAAGAGAGTGGAAAAGCACGGACCAGAGAGCAAGAGAGAGAGACAGACAGAACGGAGTGATGTTTACATTCCGTTTGTGCAACGCAGTTTTTGACAGTCCTGTTCCTTTCGTCGGTTATTCGAGGAAATTGTGACCGGAATTACGCTTAATTCTTGCACGCCAAACGTTGTTGGCACGATAGTGCGAAAAAACCCTGTCCTTCCGACAGTCACAAAGAGAGAAAGAGAGAGACCAAAAATAAGAGCGACGAAGAGAAAACTATTTTTTCGAGCGCGTGACCTTCGGCAGCTTTCGCAACTTCTAGCGCGCTATTGTTATTGGTTGGCACAATCGATTCGCCACATAAAAATATGTAGTTCCCTCTCGATACGTGGACGTGGTGTAGTTTGTCGCCACTCTCGTGTGTGATAGTCTAAAGTGTGTGTAGAATCTGCGAAAAGAAGGAGAAATGACCCTCGGAACTCCAAAGTAGAACCTATTCGACTGTCCCCCCGCCCAAATAGACCCAATTATGCCACCGCGATTGTTTGGCGGGGGTTTACAACACCGTACACAAAAGATATTTGAGAAGGACCTTGAGTTTTTCGACTTTTGCGGCCTAAGAGTGCCTCTAGCACAACTACACGTCTGGAAGATATTTTTATTGGGCACGCGAAACAAATGCACAAAAATTACACAATGCAATCTCCCGCATAACCACACATACACACACTCTCATGTACGTGAGTTAAGAGCGCGGAAGGTGCATCCGCTCCGAAGACTGTGTACAGCAAACACACGTACACCATCGGGCAAACGGCAGGCGTGCCGTTGTTTTTGTCGCCCGTCTCTGTATTCCAAACATACGGATTCCTACGGTGTTTTGCGCCAGAGCAGTGTTGCCATCGTAGCAGACGTCGGCGAAGCATTGATTTTTTATGTTTTAACTTTTAACCGAAAAGTAAACGTTGAGTTGTCAGTAGCTTTCTGTTTCCGGAAGCTGACATGGAAGGGTAAACTCTTTTTCGTTCACCCTAAAGTTATCGTTTACAATTTACATTCTTGTCGTTTGCTGTTAACACTCCTGAAAAGAAATTGAATAGAATTCAAAACATGCCCAACAGTTTCAATGCGCGGGTACAAAAAGAGACACAAGATCGAAACGGTACTTGCTGCCCATCACATCACATTTGGGGCCAGTAAGAACCATACCAACGGAACGAGAACGAGAATGGCCAGATGCTTGCGAATAAAGCTAGTTTCAAAACGTGCGCCGGCCAAGAATGGTAACAAAACAAAAACGGATAAATACATACGAAACTCTGTGGAACGGGCCAACACTCGAGGCGGTAGCACAGAAGAGGCACAATATCTTGCGGCTTTTTATAGTTCATCTCATAATTGTTAGATTAGCTTAGATGGAAGAAACCGATCCAACGGCGCCACAGAACCGGCATGGGCCTTTCTAATTCTTTCCACCACTCTTCGGCCTCTGGCGCTTCTGCAGATCAAATGCAATTTGTGATTACGGCGGTGGTGGTTGAAAAAGGACCGGTCTGCTGTCGTCGAAAACAAAATCACCGGCGGCTGGCCTGAACGTCGAACAAGACGCGCAGTGCCAAAGCATACCGTCCGTTGATAATAGTTTTGCACCCTCTATTTTTGAAATAATATATTCAACCAAAACTCGCGTAGGTATGTGTTTGTGTGTGTGTGGAGCAGGGGATTAGCGACGATAAGAAGAAAAAAACATGATCGACACAAACGCACACATGGACAAATCGGTTAAAAGAGGAAAAATAGCAACATCATCATCATCGGCGCACCTCTGCCATTCGATGCTGGAAAAGGGGGGCTTTTGCGGTAAACGAGGTCAAAACACGGCGGAGAAGCGATGCGAGAAGTTCATCTTCTTTTGCTGCTTGTGTTGCTGGGCCAGCATCCCAAAACACCCCACTCTATTTCTTTCTCTAATTCTTAAACCACGGCCACGGATGATGGTGTTTTGTTTTGCGTTAGACCGCTTGCTTTGGTTTTGCATCACCATTGATGGTTGAGGAATAGAGCGAGCGAGCGAGTGTTACAGTAACACTTTTTGGAGGGGAAATCGATTTAAAAACTTACGACACGTTGGCATTCTAAATTCCAGCCCAACTTTGCGTAGACTTATCACGAAGAG
This sequence comes from Anopheles cruzii, assembly GCF_943734635.1. Classification (NCBI taxonomy): domain Eukaryota; kingdom Metazoa; phylum Arthropoda; class Insecta; order Diptera; family Culicidae; genus Anopheles; species Anopheles cruzii. The sequence continues at coordinate 16,532,841 of NC_069144.1, read as the reverse complement.
AAAATATTAATGATACACACTTTTCACTAGTATTTTCAACGAAGTACTTCGACCGGTTTGAGTAAAAAACACGGCCTACTGTAGGCTGCGAATGATTATCGAGCTGCGGCAAACCTCACCTCGAGCGTCATTTTCTATTAATGATATTAATGAAGAGAAAAATAAACATGTGTTGTGCATCGTTCTCTTCACAAGCAGTATAATAAGAACCAGCAAAGTGTTGCAAGAAATCACAAATGCGCTACTAACGATTACATGTGTATCTTGCTGCCTACTTTCAGATTACGTCCCCGTTACCGTTTTGAGTTCCTTTTCTAGTTTCTGAATTTTGTTTCCCTTGGAATCATTTAAACCAATCAATTGTGTCCGATTACGGAAGCGTAAGAATTTGACCAAGAGAAAAATCAATCGCAACAACGCGCAATGGCCGACCAACAACAGTACTTTTTGAAGTGGAATGACTTCCAGACGAACATGGTTACCTCGTTCCGACACCTCCGGAACGAAAAGAGCTTCACAGACGTACGTAGTAGAAGCGTTTCGACCCTACGAACGTGCGCCACACTTTACCTAGCTAATTTTTTCCTTTTTTTCCAGGTAACACTAGCGTGCGAAGGACAAACGTGCAAAGCACACAAGATGGTCCTGTCTGCCTGTAGTCCTTACTTTAAATCTCTTCTAGAGGTAAGACACGAAAGGGTGGCATGCGCTGCCGTACAGTGCAGTATTTGATTGACTTAACTGTTCGTGTTTGTATTTGCAGGAAAACCCTTCCAAACACCCGATAATCATCCTCAAAGACGTGTCCTACAGCCATTTGCAGGCGATTCTCGAGTTCATGTACGCCGGCGAGGTGAACGTGTCGCAGGAGCAGCTCCCAACATTTCTAAAAACCGCCGACCGACTGAAAGTGAAGGGCCTCGCGGAAACGCCGACGAATATCAAACGCGAGGGCTGAGATAACCCCACAGCGGGTTACATGCAGCCGCTTTTGCTTTAACGTTTTTTTTATTTACGTTCACCTTTCTACTCTTCCTTTTTTAAAATGAAACAGAAATCTTCTATATATATACAGATTATATATATACACACACACACACAGTACCGCCACATTACCTATTAGTAGTGAAAGGAAAGGATAGTAAGCGAATGAAATGGACTCTGTGCATAAGCAGTTTTATGTGTGGGGTGCTAGTGTACGTCGAAGGATTTGAAAATGAGGATGTTTATGTGTTTTTTCTGTTCTTTTGTAAGAGCCAAATCACATCCCAATGGTCCGTGGGATGTATTTTGCATCAACCGCCTAGAGACTACTATTTGCAGACGCCTACTGGGGTAGTGAGATCGTAGTAATCGACAGAGAGCAGAGCAACTATTGCAAAAAGGTAAAACAGGATAGCAAAAAGTAGGCGACGGAAAGTAGAAGATCCCAAGGGAAGCGGATCAACAAGCGGCGTGTGTGGCTATAATATAAACGAAGTGTGTTCGATCGACGGTACGAAATATGTTAGTAGTGACGTTTTGAGGACATGCAATTATCGAGAGCAACACACAATTTAAAGGAGGTAGAAGAAGATGAAGTGAGGAACCAACATATTATTATTATGATAGTATCTAAACAATGCAAACTGCACCTAAGAAAAGCGGGGAAAACAAGTTTAATTGAATGCCGCGAAATTGGTAGATGTGAACCGATAGATGCAGGTGAACGAGAGGGCTGTGGCCGATGTGTATGATAGGGAATGGGGGAGTGACGCGCGGTTCTTACCTGCCCCGAGAAACGGTGACTGTAAGCATGATGCGCGATTGTACGAAGAAGGAGGGTATAGTTTTTGTTCGTGCGACTAAAGCTAAAAGACAGACTCATACCGGACGTAGGTGATAGAGGTCAGCAAATTCTTATACAAATTGGCAGCACAGAAGAATACGATGTTGTGAAAGAATAGTTTAACACTGAATTTTTGTACATGCCGCGCCGAGGCCAGTAAAACATCAGCTCCCCGAAGTGTTTGTTTCGTACACTTATGGATCAGGCTTTTTCCAGCAGTTTGTTAGACGATTCCAGAGATAGTCAGAGAATGGTATGATACGATCTGTACCTTCTCTCCTTCCAAGCACCTCTACCGGTGAAGCCGAAGAACCGAAGAGCGCACGTTGACTTTATGATTAAAGAAGCACCATATTATTACCATTTATTCCAAATGAAGAAACAAGTGAACAACAACCCTTCCTTTATCGTCTAAAACAATGTTTCAGCATCTTTGACTAGCTATAGAAGCGCAATGATATGATAGTGTGCCTATATCGCGTTGGTTTGCGTGGTCGGGTGAACCATTCGAAAGTCAATCGATCCGTGTATAGCAGCAGCATACATAGAAAGGCGCTAGAATTCAACGGAAGAATTGAGTTTATCGGTGGACTATCGGTGATTGCTTGACTTCCCGTAAACCCCGACCGAATACGTAGTCTATATTGTGCGTTTGGTTTTTTTGTTGGTTTCAATTCACGTATAAAGTTGTATTTCGTCTATTTCAAGATTTACTTTCACAATCCCAAGCGACCGAAATATTTTATCGAAAAAAATTACCCCGCCAGTAAGGAGGCATACGAATAAAGATAGTTAGAGAGAAACTGAGAAGGCAATGTTGCGTGATGTTTTATATTTATATGATACTTTAAAAAGCCTTATCCCTAAACTGAAAATTGATAGTACATAATATCACCGCCACGTGATCGTTATCGGCTTTCCGCAGTTCCGCATCATCCACTGCCCCGAAGAAGCTCCAGCTCGCGGTAAGCCTTTTCCAACATCCTTTTCTTCCAGTTCTGGTACGTTTCCACTTTCTCTGGACTTCCGTGCTTCCGTGAGGCATGTTTGCTGTCGGTTTGCCCCCTAGTCTCTTCCTCGATCTGCATCGCTGGTTCTTTATTGTCATCTTGGGCACTATTGGCTACCGGCGCATTTGCGAGACATTTTTCCCAGTTTTTCTCCAGCATTGTCCATTGCGTCGGTTTCAGGTGACTGAGCGCGACGAGCTTGGTTTTGGGCGGTTTCACTTTCCGCCGCTGACACGCCTGATAAACGGCCATCGCCGCGTACTGTGGATGGGTAAAATCGGAACCGGTACCGGTGTCGGCGTGACGTTTGTACGCTTCCAGTAACCCCGTCGCTTCCTTTTGCACCTGATTCAACCCAAGTTGCACGCAAATCTCTCCGATTCCGACCGTTCGGGTGATGTCCAAAACTTTCTCCACCATTCGGCGACCACCAGAGTAGGCCGGCTTTTTGAGACCCGAAAGTTTGAGAGCAGTCTCGGTGTCGAACGGTAGCCCCAGTAGACTGGCCGCAAGATCGATACAGAGTGTTGCTTTTGCGGATTCGCTCAGATTGCCCGTGAGCGCACCGGAAGAGCGAATCAGAAGCAATCGGTGCAGCTCGGTTGATTTGCTGCAGAAGTAAGACCGTGAATGCCAATTGGCTTTACGAAACCGTCCATCAACGAATACTTACGGTGCGAGAGATTCATGGCTTGCTAGGCCTAGCTTTTGGATGTGCTGAAGTAGCAGTTTGTTATCGTTGCTCGCCATTGTTTTACGTGGTTGATCAGCAAAGCAGACTTCGGTTTGATCAAGTTTTGGCGCGCGATTTGGGTGCTGTCAAATCGCATTTTTCTTACAACAGTTCCGAACAAAAAAGCACCACCTCGCATTGACAGCCGAGAATAGAATATAAACAAACGTGTGCTTTTAAGTTAAAAACGTCAGTTTGTGTCAACACACCATCAAGCACATCGCATTCCAGGGAAATACTTTGCATTCGATGGCCTCGTTGCTTAAGATCACGGCTGGTATCCGGAAGAACGGTGTCCGAGGCCTCTGCCAGCATTTGGTAGGCCGTAAAAAGCTGAGCAACACCGGCAAGTTCCAGGCTGCGCTGATAAACGTGCCACCAACTGAGGTGACGAAACTCGCCAGTGGATTGCGAGTAGCAAGCGAAGATTCCGGATCGCAAACGGCGACCGTCGGACTGTGGATCGATGCTGGGTCACGGTATGAGAGCACTACCACCAACGGCGTAGCACACTTCCTCGAGCACATGGCTTTCAAGGGGACGGTCAAGCGTTCGCAGACCGATCTGGAGCTGGAGGTGGAAAACATGGGAGCCCACCTGAACGCGTACACGTCCCGCGAGCAGACCGTGTTTTACGCCAAGTGCCTTTCGAAGGACATCTCGAAAGCAGTGGAGATCCTGTCCGACATCATCCAACACTCGACGCTCGGTGAAGGCGAGATTGAGCGCGAACGGGGCGTGATACTGCGCGAAATGCAGGAGGTCGAAAGTAACCTGCAGGAGGTGGTGTTTGACCATTTGCATGCCACCGCGTATCAGGACACTCCGCTTGGCAACACCATCCTTGGTCCGACGAAGAACATCCAATCGATCGGGAAGACCGATTTGCAGAGGTACATCAGTGACCACTATAAGGCTCCCCGCATTGTGCTAGCCGCATCCGGCGGGGTTCGACACGAGGAGCTCGTCCGTCTGGCCGAAAAGAATCTCGGCCAGCTTAATGCGGCCTTCGACGGTTCAGGTTTGCTGGCTCCTTGCCGTTTCACCGGCTCGGAGGTTCGCGTCAGAGACGACTCGCTACCACTGGCACACGTCGCTATAGCGGTCGAGTCGTGCGGATGGCCCGACCAAGACAACGTGCCACTGATGGTAGCAAACACACTGATCGGTGCGTGGGACCGGTCGCAGGGCGGCGGTGCCAGTAATGCTTCGAAGCTTGCTGTTGCTAGCACCACCGACAACTTGTGCCACAGCTTCCAATCTTTCAACACCTGCTACAAGGACACGGGCCTGTGGGGAATCTACTTCGTTTGCGATCCGCTTACGTGCGAGGAGATGCTGTTCAACATACAGAACGAGTGGATGCGCTTGTGTACGATGGTGACTGAGGCTGAGGTCGAGCGTGCAAAGAACCTGCTGAAAACGAACATGCTTCTACAGCTCGACGGCACCACACAGATCTGCGAGGACATCGGACGCCAGATGCTGTGCTATGGTCGGCGCATTCCGTTGCACGAGTTGGAACGTCGAATCGACAGCGTCACGGCGCAGAACGTACGTGATGTGGCTATGAAGTATATCTTCGATCGTTGTCCTGCTGTGGCCGCCGTTGGGCCGGTAGAGAATCTACCCGATTACATGCGCATCCGTTCGGCGATGCATTGGGCCCGCGTGTAAACTTCGAACCACACAGAAGAGTAGCACCTCTCGTTCCTTGATTAAATTATTTGCCTTATAATTGGTGATGCATGTAAATAAACAATTACTTCAGTACTTTAAAAAATATCTCTTTTATTGAAAAACAATATAATCATCCAACCATTCTGTAATATTTTAAATTTAAATCGGTAGTATGAAAGGTGCCCAATTTTAACTATCTCTGTGCCGTGCTTCCTTATCATCAGCAAAATGGCGATTCACCGCACCGCGTACTGTTTTTTTTTGTGATGCATTGTATTATGATTATGCCATTTCTTTATCAGTATTCCAGCTTGAAGGGGAAGTACTTATGTGCGCTGCTGAAGTTGAAGGGAACCGTCCGCGCGCCCGTGTTGAAGCCATCCAGAACCTTAATCTCGTCGGCGGTCAGTTGAAAGTCGAAGATGTCAATATTCTGGCGGATGCGTTCGAGGCGCGATGACTTCGGAATCGGAACCGTGCCCAGCTCAATCAAATACCGTAGCACCACCTGACCCGCGCTCTTGCCGTACTTCTTAGCGATGCCAAGCACCCGTGGATCGTCGAGCGCATGTTTCGGAATGCCCTCTGTACCTACTACGGGGTCAGTTAGGTTCGGACGTCCCAGGGGACTGTACGAAGTGATGACGATATCATGCTGGCGGCAGAAATCAATCAACTTTCGCTGGTTGATACCCGGATTGCACTCGACCTGGTTGGTCACCGGTTTAACTTTACAGTTGGCTAACAGGCGCGTCAACTGTTCGCTGTTAAAGTTGGACACGCCGATACTCTTTACCTTGCCCGTCTCGAGCAGCCGCTCCATTGCACTCCAGGTTTCAAGGTAGTCAACGTCCGAGTTGATCGTACGGCCGGTAGCGTCCATTGGCATAAAGTCGCTCGGGGACCAGCCCGCGAACTTCCAACCAGTTGGCCAGTGCATTAAATACAGATCAACGTAGTCCAACCCGAGGTTGTCGAGCGATCGCCGAAATGCTTGCTCCACGTGTTCCGACGCATGATAGGTATTCCAGACCTGCAAGCGGGCAAATCATTATAGCTTTTCCCCCCGAAAACAGCTGCCATCTGAGCATGTTACCTTGGTGACAACATAAACATCTTCTCGCTTGATGACCCCTTCGGCGATTTTAGCTCGCACCGCCTGGCCGACTTGGTTTTCGTTCTGATAAAAGTACGCCGTATCGATGTGCCGGTAACCCTCGTCGATGGCCATTTTCACTGCGGCGATACCTTCCTCTTCGGTGGCCTAAACGAACCGGAGGAAAAGTATGGGAATCAGCATGCACAAGCTTCACTGATCGGTAGTGTGTTTTTTTGCCCTTCATTACCATGTACGTTCCCAATCCTAGGGCGGGCATCTCAAGGCCATTGTTCAGACGGACGGCTGGAACCTTTGGGGCCATATTTGATGCCACAAAACACGACTACACTCGATGGGGAGACAGAAAACGTGAATACGGATGGCGATACGCGAATGACCGACTGTTAAATGGCGAAAAGGCAATCAACTGTACTTATCGCGCAATGGAAATCGGCCCGTCAATCGCGTAAATATGGCTAATTGAGATTCTAGCCGTTGTCCCTGGCAGAAACGCGAAGGTACGGGTTGCATTAACCCTTCGATCCTCATCATTCGACCACTTGATTGCTCGCGAAGATCGCCCTGCGAAAAGACATCCCGCCCGTACCAGATGGAGTACTCAATCCACGAATTTACACGAAGCCCCCTCCCCTCTCTTTCTTGTTCGGGATTTTCGTAGGTTGACTCGGCTTTTTTCGGGATTTTCGTAGGTTGACTCGGGTGTCAGGTTCGTCATCAAAGTTAGGTTCGCAGTGTCTTAGTTAGGTTCCAAAATCAACTAGGTTCATAAAAACAACATTCACACAATTTTTTTTTTTTCTTCATCGTAAAATCTCTGTGCGTGTGCGGGTTCTACCGGCTTTTTCTGTGTGCTCCCAGGGAAAACCCCGGAAAATTTGCGGAAACCAATTTCGTGTCCGTTTTGCTGACTCCCGTTTTTAAAAAAGGTAAAACTAAAACACCGGTGAAAAGATTGCAAGGGTCGATGGTTCTGGCAAATAGTGTGTGAGGATTACGTTGCCTGCGGATGACGAAACGTCTCGAATGCTGAGAAAACGCGTGCCCTTTGCGATTTTCGCCGCGCATTGAAACACGATGACGAATTCACAGCGCTTGCCGCCGAGCAAAATGTCGTCGGATGTTGCACACAAAAAGTGGCCGACGCGCTTGTTTCGTTTTTTTGTGGCACCAATTTCGGTTTTGCTCTGCTCAGCACAAACCGTTGCTTTGATGTTGTCCTTCTTCCGGCAAATCGATTTTCCAAAGCAAGGCCACACAGTGCGCACTCTGGGCATCATTTTTGCCGCCCGCCATGTGGAGAGGCACGGTACCTTGAATGAGAGGCCGCCTTTTGTTCCACCGCGCTGTTTCCATGCGAACCGATCCGGGTGGCAGGCGAAAGGCTTGCTGCTTCTAGCATTTTCTAACGCCCGACCGTGTGTCGATCGCCATTTGCTGTCTCGGAACCATCCGTCCCTCTCGGCGGATGATGGTCCCTTTTTCGCTCGCTCCACTTGTTGGCGCTGGAGGGGCTTTTGTACTGTGCACACGACAGCCAGAGTCGAGTCCCCCCCCCCATTACTATGACAATCGATCTAATCCGCCAGTTACGTTGTTGAGCATCGCGGCGGGATTATTAGCGGCCGCTGGCGGTGATGGCGACGAACCACAGTCCCTTCCATTGAAAGCGTTTCTCCGTAATCGGTTCCCATCGTAAATTGCGTCCGTTGCCGGCGGCGAACACCATGCTCCGGGTTCCACTTGCGGACGCCATGTTGCCGCGACCTTTGGAGGGACGCATAATTTTGAAATGTGTGTTGAAATGTTAAGTTAAGGGCTTTCGATTTTTCGGCAGATTGAAAGTGAAAGTAGGGCTGAGATTTCGATCGTCGGCATCAGACGCCGTCATCGTGAGCGTGGTAATTATGCGTTCGCTTCCCATCCATTGATTGTCTTGTTGTTTGGCACGCGATGGACGCCGTGAACAGAATAATGTGGATTCATGAGAGACCCCCCGGAGAGAGAAAGAGAGGGTCAGTGTTGGGCTTTTGCCGGTAATATTATGCAATCCGTAGCAAAATTGGTCACATCCGGCGCAGCTTCTCATTCGTTTGGAAATACGATTCTTTTTCTGCCCGAAGACTCGCTCCTTTCTGATTTTGCTTTTACCTCTTCTTCCCCCGCAGTATTAACTCATCTCGATCATCAGAAACATGCCTGTCCCGGAGCTCCAGAAGCCAGCGCCCGCCTTCAGCGGTACCGCCGTCGTCGATGGGCAGTTCAAGGAGATTAGCCTGGCGGACTACCGTGGCAAGTACCTGGTGCTGTTCTTCTATCCGCTTGATTTCACCTTCGTCTGCCCGACGGAAATTGTCGCCTACTCCGACCGTGTGGAAGAGTTCCGCGCGAAGGGTTGCGAGGTCGTCGCCTGCTCGACCGACAGCCACTTTGCGCATCTCGCGTGGATCAACACACCGCGCAAGCAGGGAGGTCTGGGCGAGCTGAAGATCCCGCTGCTGGCGGACAAGTCGATGAAGATTGCCCGTGATTATGGTGTGCTGCAGGAAGAATCGGGCGTCCCGTTCCGCGGACTGTTCATCATCGACGGGAAGGGCAATCTGCGCCAGGTGACGGTAAACGATCTGCCGGTGGGCCGCAGCGTGGATGAGACGCTCCGATTGGTGGAAGCATTCCGCTACACGGACGAGTTTGGCGAAGTATGTCCCGCCAACTGGAAGCCGGGCAGCAAAACGATGGTTGCCGATCCGCAAAAGTCGAAAGACTACTTCAACGCTGTGAACTAAATCGACGAAATCCGAAAAAACTGCTATCAACGCGTCACGCGTGACCACCACGATGTCTAACTTTTCCGTGCACTCTTCTGCAAAAGCTCACCAGTAGTGTGTGTGATTGTTCTCATTTACATCCATCGAACACCAATGTCACCTTTTTACTAACTTCCGCCCGTACTTCACGCTGCTCTCGCCTTTCTGGATGACCGGGTAGAACCTGGAACCTGGGAGAAACGTAACATTAAGAGGCTCACATCAACGGTACGAACGAATAGCAGACGGGGCTGGCTGATATGATCAACCACCTGGAACGCCAAAAAGAAACAACAAAAGAGAGAATTAATTGGGATTCGCTCAAGCACAGTCGAGAATTGCATCCTCGCTGTGGGACACACAAAGAAAAACCCAAAATGCCGGAACGATGCTATGCTGGGGAAGATGGAGTGTGAAAATGAAACCCCCTGAGCAAAACTGGAAAGGCAGAAGCGTGCCGCACTATTGAGAACAATAAAATGGAAATGCAGTATTGAGTTTTTGTACAAGGTAGAGTCGTCTCTCATGTGTAATTGTAATTTATTCCGAAAATTATTCTGTAAAAATCAAATACAGTACGTCAAATTCCCATTCAATTACTAGCCAATCCATCACAATCGCCTGTGGCGCTAAATGGTAGCAGACAGACTCATCCGTCTTCCGGGCCCAATCTACTGATAAGAATTCTCGTGTACGCTTTGCGGTCACGTTTTTGCCGTCAGCTGTTCTTGGTTCCCAGGCACGGACTAGTCTGGTGAAAGAAGATAATGTGTCCGGCTAATCGACGCGCGACGCGGCAGGCCGATAACGGACCGGGATGGTTGATGACCAATCATATTTCCTTAAAGAAACCCCTTTTTTGACACCATTCACGCGCTCGATGTAGAACTCGTGTTGTTTGCGTATAAAGTTTAGCGCACACGCGACTGGCAAGGCTCATTTGCGTTCTGCGATTTATTTTTATACACTCGTTAACGACGCGATGATGAATTTTATTAGCGGTCCCTCGTTGAATCCCACGGTTCTTGAAAAAATGCATCATGTCCCCTATGGAAGCAAGTGCAACAGAGCACAGTTTAAACAGTTCATCGTTAAACAGCTCAATTAGTAAGATTCTAGACCCGTTGCTAATCATTTCCTGGACCGGTAGGCAGAAACGATTTCGCAATAATTGCACACTATTTCCAAACGCATGGAATCATCCAATGTTCAGGTTAAGTAACATTCAATCGATTTGTGATTACTTTTGAACAACCAATATCGCTCAACATTCGGCAATGAAAAGACGATGTAAATCAATAAAATTATCCTTTCATCGGAAGGACGTGCGGAGAATCGCGAAATCGCGATGATAAGTATAAGGGCTCGCACGGATCGGAGCAAGACAACGAAACGCTTGCGGGACCACGTAATGCATGATGCAAAGTCGAACGGTGCGCGCAAAAACTCATAAACCGGTCTCAGCCCGGTCGGCCACCTTCCGATGACGAAATGTTTGCGATGCGTTTCATTGTCAATGTCAAGACCACTTAACCTGTGTCTTGTAGAGCGGTTTTTGCCGGACGTTCTTTTCCTAGGTCAAGAAATGGGTCAACGAATTTCGTTATCTGCCCGGGTTGGGGTTATTTGGGGTGCTTGAGAATTCAGGAGCCCCGCTATAAATAATCGTGGGAATTTGTGCTCTTATCGCTTTCTGGCTTAGTTAATATTTTTATCTCATTTTCGCAACAGCATCTGTACATGTATTTTAATAAGTAATTTCTGTCGTGAATGCGTTTTGAGTAACTTAAAGCAATATGAATTGTAGTTTAGGTAAACTTAGTTTATTCTTTTATTTATGCTGGTTTGTTACGGGCGATTTCAAGTGCCGGCCGTAATAAAAACTGGTCACCTGCATCAATTTTACAGGAAAACAGTTACTGTTCTATGGGCAAACTCGGCCAGCAACCGGCCAACAGTGCTACTCTATCTGTATCAGTTTTTAAACTACTTGTTTATTGTGATCAATTTGCAATATTAAAATATGAACCATTTTTATGACCGTTATATGATACTTTACATTATACTGCCTGCAACTTCTAATTTATCTCGTCTTCTAAGCCGTTTCGATGTGCCAATGTGTTACAATGTCTTCTTCCAATCAACCAACCTGCCAATGGCCGTTGAGGCCGCAGTCAACCGTGTTCGGGTAGCACTACTACTTCAATCCGAACCCGGTTGACAGCTCGTGGCCTCAGAATTTCAGACTGAATCCCGGGCCCATAGCAAGCTGTCTCGATTCGGCGTACGTTGCGCCTCCCAGATGAAAGCCACCGATCGCATTGTCCGGAACCGGGTCATCTCCCTGTGTGGAGCAAAAATAATTGCGAACGGTTGTTCGTAAAAAAGTACCCTACGTGAACAACCCCCGAGGGGCGTGAAATTGAAACTTACCAGTTTCTTGAACTCACCACCACCGCTCGGTGGCTTGGGACTGGAAGCGAGTGCTTTCTTCAATCCGAGCTCACTCTTCGCCGGCCACGTTGGGAACATCGCGGGATCAATTGGTAGCGGAAGTTCGCGGAAGTAGGTGTGTTGGAGGGCAACTTCAGCCGTGAGGCGCTGCTTAGGATCGAACGTAAGCAAACCCTGCAGCAGCCCGATGCCCAGCTCGCTGGTAAGGTGGGAGAACTTTTTGCGCAGATTCGAGACGGGATACTCAGTGAACGTCATCTTCTGGACCGCCGGTAGCTGGTTGTAGCCGGGCCAGATTTTTTCGTTCGGTGTTCCAAGATCCTTGAAGATGCGGTTCAGCTGGTCGATTTCCGTTTTGCCCGGAAACAGTGCCGCCATCGACAGGAATTCGGCAAAAATGCAGCCCACTGACCAGATGTCGATCGGTGTCGAGTATTCCTTACAGCAAAGCAGTAGCTCTGGGGCACGGTACCAGAGCGTCACCACGATGGAGGTGTACGCTTTAAGCGGAGAACCGTATTCGCGTGCAAGTCCAAAATCTCCCACCTTCAAGATGCCCTTGTGTGAGAGCAGCAGATTGGAGGTTTTGAGATCACGGTGCAGGATCCAGTTGTCATGCAGGTGGGCCACGGCTCGGAGAAGCTGCTGTGTGAGACATTTCACTTCCCCGGGCAGAAAGACCTGCTTCTTGTGCTTCATCGTTTCCATCAGCGACTTCAGATCGTGCTCGACGTAGTCCATGACGATGAAAATTTTGTCCATATTGCTACCGACCACAATTTCGCGCACGGTCACGATGTTCGGGTGCTGGCCTTTGAGCAGCGTGTTGATCTCCCGGAGCGACGTTATTGGAAATCCTTCCTTTTCCTTCTCCATCTTTAGCCGCTTTAAGGCCACGATCTCTTCGGTGCGTTTATCCTTGGCCCGGTACACCACACCGTACGTTCCCTCCTCGATGCGATTGAGGCAGAGAAACTCCTCCACCGACCGGCAACCCTGAATGCCCGGGAAATACGGTGGTAGGGTGTTTTTCACTTCCACCTCTCGTTCCTCGTCACCTGCAGTGGCCCCGTCCGCCGTAGCGGATGGTTTCGGTGATTTGCTGCCATCCGGTTTCTTTCCCCGATCGTTATCGTGATCACCATCGTCACGGTTTGGCCGAGTCCGTAGATCATCGCGCGAGCGGCTGCTGTCACTGCGGCTTTCCTCGTGCCGGTGGTGCGGACTGCGCGATCGGCTTCTCGAGTCCGATTCCGAGCCCGATGCGGAGCGTGTTTGGGATTGGGATGGGGAGCGATACGAACCACTGTGGCTGTCCCGCCGATCGGACTTGGCGAGTTCCCCCACAGAGAGTGGACTAACCGGTGGCGGTTCTTCGTCTTCTTCCCCATTAGAACGGCCCTCGGATTCATCTTCTGATGCCCGGGAGCTGCTTGATTCCGATTCGGTTACACCTCTCGAAAGGTCGCCACGGTTAGGGTGATGTTGCCGTCGTTCGCGTCGTTGGTGTGTTCGCTTTCTGGCCAGCTGTTCTCGCTGCTCGTCCCCACTTAATATCACCACTTCTCCCTGTTCGTCTTCCTCTTCTCCTTCTTCGACCATCTCCGCCCCGGCGTCAGCGTCGTCCTCCTCATCGTTTTCATCATCGTCGTCATCCGATCCAGAATCCGTCTCAAGATCGCTCTCGTTGCGTTCCTCTTCTTTGCGCAGACGCCGAGCTTCCAGCTCTTCTCGCGCCAACTCTTTTCGCCGCAACATCTCACGGTCCGCTTCGAGCAGCTTTGCCCGCCGCGCTTCGTGTTCCCTTTCCTCTGCGGTCCGTGGTGCTCCTGTATCGTAACGATCCGGACTTTCAACGATCTCAACCACATCCAATCCGGTGCCGCGTGTTTCGTAACGATCGCGCTCACGCTGCTCCCGATGCTCCCGGTTGCGACCACGGTCGCGTATCTCTTTACCCATTTCCTCCTCCCGGTGATGCCGATGTTGATGTTCACGTTTTCGTTCGCGTTTCTCGCGATAATACTCCATCTCGTCGGTGTAAATTTCCGGATCCGGCACCACATCCCGCTCACGTTCGCGCACATCGCGCTGGTGCTGCTTGGAATCGTAGCGGTTTTTTTTGTTCAGCAAGCGCGTTCGCAGATCTTCTAGCATTTTTTCCGGATCCGCCTTCGAGTCGCCACAGGTCATCGCATTCACCACTTCCGTTCGCCGTTCTCGCTTCTCGGGGTACTCTCGCGCCCTTTCATAGTCTCGCTCGCGGTCACGTTCGCGATGTTCCCGTTCACGTTCCCGGTCCCGTTTGCTGTGATACGTTTCTCGCATTTCTCCATAGAATGGGTTGAGTTCGTAGCGTGTGCTGTGATGCTTTTCGCGGTTACTTTCGCGCATCCGCTCTCGGCCACTGCTGCCGAGTCCGGAAGCCCCAACCCGTGACGACTGTGAAGACCGGTGCTGTTCCCGGGAACCTCCTGAGTGGTGATCTCGCTCACGGTAGTGTTCCCGCTCCCCGCGGTTACCTCCTCCCCGTTCGCGGTCCCGTGCTTCACGTTCCAGCATATGATGGCGCATTTGCTGCTCCTTGGAATATTTGCTTCGCTCTTTCGGTTTTTTCTCTTTCCGTTTGCTGCCTCCGTAGTAGGCGTAGCTTGCTTGCGGTGGCTTGATGTCGAGCGAATCGTTCGTTTCCTCGTCGTCCGATGGACTCAGCTCAACGCCGCTCATCACCTGTCCATCTTCACTCTGGTCACCGTCGCTCATATTGTTCCGATTGCGTTCGAAGAACTCTTGTAAAATCTGCACAAACAATCCACTTCCTGTTTTCCAGTTTCCCGAAAATCTGCAGCTTTGTCTGCTGTCAAAACAAGAGCACTGACAGCACCAGCTGTCAAATGGTACCGGCGAAAACGACTGTCTGTTGTTACGCCACCAGGGCCTTTTTTGATGAAAATTACACACTGGAACCAAAACACAAACAAAACGGAACAAGAGTGAGGGGTCCGGACACATTTTGTTAGTCGATTAAGTTATTTTTGTGGGAAATGTTATCCATAAGAATGTATCGTGTGGCGAGGCACTCTCGGCTACCAGTGTTGAACCGGGGCGCGTCGCACATTCCTCCCGAGAACAATGAAATGCAAAGCAACAGTGAACTGGAATCCAAACTGGGCCCCAACGTGGTAAAACAGATCAACGAAGACAAGGAGCGGCTCCAGTGGCGCACCCCGTACTCGGAGCGATCGGACAGCTTTTACAGTGTGTTCAAGTTGTTCGCATCGGAAAACCGGAACTCTGAATTGGTGGAGAAAATGCAACAGCCAATCAATTTGGCACCGTCGGCCATTTATGAGTGGTGGCAAAGCCGCCGGGCGAGTATTGCTTCGCACATGCAGAGCTATATTCCGGAGCGACACGCAACCCTCGGTGACGACATTGCTACGGCCCATTTCATCGTACATCGAGGTGGATCCGTAAGGTACTAAAACGTCCAGCCGACAACGAAACGGTTTTCCCTAATATTTGCATTACCTGATCGTCCTTTGCAGGTTTCGGGGCGATAGCAAGTGGAAGCAAAAGGACGAGGACAATGAGTATGATTTGCCGCGACGTTACGTGCCCGGTTTTGTTCTAGAGGAGCTACGCTGCGACGGGATGCAGCTGTTCTATGAGGGCATGGAAAACATTCAAAAACTGATGTACTTGAAAAACGCCTCGTTCGAAAATGTAGCCCTGTTCGATGACTGGCATCTGGATCGGTTTTCCGGAAGCACATTTCCCTCGCTGGAGAAGCTCAATCTTCGTGGTACAGCCGTAACGCACCGTGGTTTGACTTGTCTCTACCGTTTACCCAGCCTGAAGATGGTACTGATTGATGACCCCGATAAAGATATTCTCTGGAAACTCATGGTGGCCACGCTGGAGGAGTGGAATCCCAAATTAAGGATTGTCTCCAATGAATGATGAGATGTCTGGAAGGAATTTCGAATAGAATAAAATACTGTCAGTCCGCATACCTATAGCTACCTTGATCCGGCCCCACAATAAAGGATGTAAACATGCGAACATCGGCGCTGCTACCAACCTTGTCATCTTCGTCGGTCTGTCAAAAATGAGGCTGTGTTTATTTTTTTATTAGTTCAAGAAAAGTACATCCCGAACCCTTATCAGTGCAGGTGGGCTGCGTTGCATTTGGGAGATGATTTTCTAGCAATGACTTTTTAAGTACTACAAATCACACATCAGTAAATTGCTGGCAAGATGTCAATTAACGTAGAGATAAAGTTGCGCCGAGCGAACAAAGTTTACTATGAAGGGGTTTGTGTTGCGTTCACGAATTCATAGGAGAAAATAATTTATTTTTGCTTTTTCTCAACAGGAAACGGTATCGGGCGTGGTACAAGTTGTCTGTGGTTCGGAAGTGAAACACGAAGGAATCACGGTGACCCTCGAGGGATCGGTAAACCTTCAAATTAGCAATAAGAACGTCGGCATCTTCGAGGCGCTCTACAACAGCGTGAAACCGATCACGCTTCTCAATCAGCACAGCGATCTAGCACCGTCGGGCAAGCTACCGATCGGTACGAGCGAGTTTCCGTTTGAATTCCCGTTAATATGTCCGCGGGAGCCGAAAACGTTGTACGAAACATACCACGGTGTGTTCGTAAACATAACATACATGCTGCGGTGCGATATAAAGCGTAGCTTTCTGGCCAAAAGTGTTCAACGAGTTCAACAATTCATCATCCAATACCGGCCCGTCGTGGAGCGGCCTCCAAAGGAGGTTCAGTTTTCCATCAGTCCCGACACGCTGCAGAAAACGGCCAAAGAGCGGATCTCTATTCCACGGTTTCTCATCTCCGGAACACTCGACTCGACGGACTGTTGTGTGACAAAACCGTTCACAGGCACAGTGACCGTGCACCACACGGAGGTGGCGATCAAATCGATCGAAATACAGTTGGTGCGCGTGGAAACGTGCGGCTGTGCGGAAGGGTACTCGCGCGATGCAACCGAAATTCAAAATATTCAGATAGCGGACGGAAATGTCTGCCCGAAGGTGGCGATTCCGATCTATATGACGCTCCCGAGACTGTTCACGTGTCCGACCCTGATAACAAAGAATTTTAAAGTTGGTGAGTACCAGAAAGGGCCCAGGCTAAGGCCCAAAAAAAGAAAACACAGAATATGTTCGTTTTTTTTACCCGTACTGTTTCTATTTGCAGAGTTTGAGGTGAATCTCGTAATAATCTTTGGTGACGACTATCTGGTGACGGAAAACTTTCAAATACTCCTAAATAGAACAGCATAATACCGAAGCGGTTCGCGGTGTCTCCATTCCAATCGTTTTTTTCCCCTGAAGCAATAAAACTTGTCTTTTAGTTCTCACAACACATTTGCTATTTGTTTAGCCTTTATTCAATCATACAGTGGATGGCGAAAATAATCTTAGTTCAAGAACACAAAACTTTGATATTATCATCCACGAGATACTACTTTGGCTTGTGGATTGCCGCACTATCCTGTGGTGCGGGGAAATGTTCACCTATAAGACTTGTTTCTTCTTGAATGATTTTTGTTTCGTCGATTTTTGACCAGGTTTCGAGTCACCATTACCAGGAACGGTCATCAACTTGTAGGTTTCATGTAAATAATGCGTCCCTAGAACATAATGCCGTTGTAATTTGTTTCCTAATAACGATTCAGGTCCCTTATAGCAGAAAATGTCAACTTCTTATAATGAGAGGTGAATCATACCAAAGATTCATCACTCCAAAACAGCTTTTCTCGCAATAAGCGAGGTTTCAATGCATGGAGATAGTAAAATACCATTCTTTTTTTCGTATTGGCCATGATTAGGTGCGGAATTTTGTTGAAACAAGGCCAGATTTGTCTGCATGCTATAGGCTACGTCGAATGATATGCACGAAAGGAAGTTGTATACCTTCTGATTTTCGTTTTGGGCCAATGTTTGAGGCCGATTGAAAATGGTTTTTGGAGGAGATTTTCAGTATACGTTTATCAACTCGTTTTGGTGATGATTTCTTGCGGCCACAAACTTTAATATGATGAATACGACCTTCATTTTCATACAGCTTGATTATTGCTACCGGTTGCTTGCTCGCTTTTGTCGAAAATACGTGCAATATACCTTTAATTTTTACCACTAACACTCAAATTAATAACTAATTTACGTTATTAATTGGTTAACTTGAGATATTTAAAGGGTTCTACCATATTTTAAGTTGAGAAACAGCATAATGTCTTGTGAATTCTTCACCATGCGTTTCTCAGCTTTAATTCTGCATTTCGCATATGCCAACATGTAAAAAATCATGTTATTGTTGCTCATAAATTTAAAAAATGTACTCTAGTTGCTTTAATACCGAGCAAAACGAAAGAAATTGGGGTGAAAAACTGAAAACTTCAAACTTCTAACTTAAACTAAGGTTATTTTCGCCGTGCTCAAATTGACCTATGACCACAAATGGCCGCATCAGTCTACTAGATTACATCTAAATGTTATTTTATCGCCCACATTTTAGTCTTAGAACCTCAATCTAATATTCAGCGTCTTAAAAGAGCCATTCAAATAGAAGATGTACTCATATTTTCACATATTATTCAAATGTTCATGAGCTAAGGTTAATTTCGTCATCCACTGTATGAATCATATCTATCTGATTGTCTGATGAATCTATCTGATGAAACATATGAATTATGATTTTCTCTTGTTTTTACTCCTTGAACTGCGTGATCTGACCGTTTTTGGCGAATTTTCTGTCACCCGTTGACCTTTTTTTGTCAATAAAACCTCTTAGTTGATGTGGATGCGCGAGCATGGAGATACAGAACTGTTGCTGGGTAGAAGGATGATAACGAGCAGAAGGAGGAGAAAGAGAGTGCATCGAACTTTGAAGCATTACTTAATTTCTTCTTCAACTTTTCCTGCAAAAGCAATCACCATGAGAACATTTTTTGTAGGATTTGAGCATATTAACAAACATTCATTATCGTCAAATTGCGTTCAACGGTCATTGACACTGTTCCAGCTGGTCTATGCATATGCAGTGCAGTTGATTAGGTAGGTCAAGTGTACGAAAACTTGATAAAGTATAATCTCGCTTCAAGGTTACAAGAAAGACGCTGATGTTAAACTCTGAGAACTATTATTGTACTATTGCAGAATTATAAAAAAATCCTATCCTATTATAAAATATTCCCATCTGCTCATTTGAATATAGTTTGTACCAAGTTATAACACTAAATCTTTGCTAAACGCTAGTGCCTATGGCAAGGCTTCTGTTGTACAACATTTATGGCTCAAAGAAGTTACACTTTGTATGTTGAACTTAAGTGGCAGGTCATGTTTGCGAACGATTGTGTTCAAGCCACACCAAAATGTTGATGATCGGAATCACGAGAAAGTTCCTTTATTTTGTCACGGACTTGTTATGAAATATGTTACTTTGGCACAAACGTATTTCATATTTTATGTTGTTTTGAACTTGAACCCAAAATATGATCACGGATCTCCGCAGTGACTCGAAATCATGCTTTGTGTGGCGTTGCGTAATCTGCGCTTTTTCAGATTCTCTTGAACAAGGCGGAGGATTATCAAAATAAGTAGTACAACGCGAAGAAAACGGCTGATAAGTTTCTTGCTTGTAGCACTATATAAACCAACGTCACCTGACAGGTAGTATCATTCATCGGACCACGTCCATTACGGAGAGTAGAAGATGAGACTGACGGTTGCAGCTATCGCCCTTGGCCTGGTCGCCCTGGCCAGCGGTGCTTACTATCCCGCTTCCCAGCCAGTTACCGGTGTCAAGTATGGTAAGTTGCGTCTAACGACTTTAGGCATAGTCCAGTTTAGCTAATGTTTCTTCATCGTTTCTCTAGCCGACAAGGATTTTCTGTTCAAGCAGAAGTTCTTCTTTGAGGTGCTGAGGAATATTCATCTTCCTCTGCAGTACCAGGAATACTTGCCTTACACGCAGAACTACATCACCGAAGAGAGCAAATATGTGGTATGTACTTCGAATGTAGAATGTGTCCATCCCCGCCCAGATTCTGATTCCGTGTTTGCAATATTCATTTTAGAACTTCGCTGAAGTAACCGAGTTCTTCGATTACTATAAGGCAGGATTCTTGGGCAAGGGCGAGCTGTTCACCATCTACAACAACGAGTACATGAAACAAACGTACCTGCTGTTCACGTTCTTGTACAACTCCGTGGACTTTGACACTTTCTACAAGAACGTGATCTGGGCTCGCGAGAATGTGAACGAAGGAATGTTTATTCATGCCGTAACGATGGCCGTGTTCCACCACCCACAACTGAAGGGCGTTGTCCTCCCAGCCATCTACGAGATCTACCCGTACTACTTCTTCAACACCGACCTCATCCACAGCGTGACTTTCCGCAAGCTGTACGACCAGAAGTTCGGATTCGTTAGCAATGGCAAGTACAACGTTGTGTACTCGAACTATACCGCCGTCTACCCAGTGGAATACTATGGCGAGGACAAGCTGTCGTACTTCACGGAGGACTTCGGTTGGAACGCGTACTACTACTACTTCATGATGGACTACCCGTATTTCATCGGTACCGACAAGTTCAACCTGTACAAGGACCGTCGCGGCGAGTTGTCTATGTACATGTACCAACAGCTGATTGCCCGCTACTACCTGGAGCGTCAAGTGAACTTCATGGGACCGATTGAAGAGTTTGATTACCAGTTCCCGCTTAAGACGGGATACTGGTCGAAGCTCAGCTATTTCAACGGAATTCCGTTCTACGTTCGCAACGATTACTACACCATCTCGAAGGACTTCTACTACCAGGTGAACCTACTTAAGGACTACGAAGCTCGTATCCGCCAGGTGATCGATAAGGGATACTACTACCTCGAGGACGGATCCAAGATCGATCTGCGCAAACCAGAGTCGGTGGAATACGTCGGAAACATGGTCTTCGCTAACATTGACAGTGTGGACAAGGATTATTTCGGTTATATCGAAATCATTGCTCGTCAGCTGTACAGTGGTGGCAAGAAATTCTACAACTACTTCCCGAGCGCTCTGATGCACTTCGAAACCTCGATGCGTGATCCTTTCTTCTACCAGCTGTACAACCGATTCCTGACGTTCTATTATCAGTTCAAGAGCTACCTGAAGCCATACACCTACGAGGAGCTGTATTTCAAGGGAGTCGAGATCAAGAGCGTTGTCTTTGATAAGCTTCTGACTTACTTCGAATACTACGATGCTGATGTAAGCAACGTTATTCCGATCAAGGGATCCAGCGAGAAGTTCTTCGATTTCTCGGTGTTTGCTCGTCAGAAGCGCATCAACCACAAGCCATTCTCTTACACCATGGATGTATACTCCGAGAACGCTGGCAAAGGCGTGGTTCGCGTCTACTATGGCCCGAAATTCTACGACGTCAAGCAACTCCAGCATCTGAAGAAATATTTCGTTGAAGTCGATCAGTACCTCTACGATTTTGTCGCCGGTAAGAACACCATCGTTCGCAACTCTCGTGATTTCTACTACAGCGTCCGTGACCGCACCACCTACACCGAACTGTACAAGAAGATTATGACCGCGTACAATGGTGGAGAAAAGTTCGCCCTGGACAACTCCGAGGCTCACTGTGGCTTCCCCGACCGGCTGCTGTTGCCTAAGGGTCTGCCAAGTGGGTACGAGATGACGTGGTATTTTATTGTGACCCCGTATTACGCACCGAAGGTGCAGCAGTTCTCGACCTACGATTACTCGTACTCGTGTGGTGTGGGATCTGGCTCGAAATACATCGACGATCTGCCATTCGGCTATCCGTTCGATCGTGACATCGACTTCAGCTACTTCTTCACCAAGAACATGTACTACAAGGACGTTATGATCTACCACTCGGATGAAGTGAAAACTTATGTGCCGTACTAATTGCTTCGATTAATTTACCGCGATGTTGAAACGATTATTGAATGAATAAACGATAACTTTATAATTGAACACGAAAAGGCATTGGTTTCTGAGTCGGTTTAAGCCGTTAAACACTTTCTGTCCGAAATTCGAAACTTTATTTAAGATATCCGCGCTGGGTCAAACACGCACCGCATTGTTGTATAATTTATTGCCATTTTAAGGGTACCTTCATAATGCCTCTGTCATAGAAGTCTTGGTTCTTACTGGAATTGCACAATCTTCTCTAGAACCCAATACCTGAATGAGAAAGTTTTACAATGCGAGAAGAAGGTCGTAATCGCTTGGTGCCAGGTCTGACTGTACGGTGGATGCCTTGAAACTTCCCAATCAAGCCCCGTAGTTTTTGGCGAATCACTACAGACGCGTGTGTTTTGGTCAATCTCTAGCTTCAAATGATTCAGTTGTTTTGACTACATTTTCGATTGTATCTGGTCCTATTTCGGCAATAGCTACTTGAGTTTGGGTCTTGAGGTTGTCAATAGTTGCTGGTTTGTTCGTATATCATAAATATCGAATGTGGCTGGCGCTGTATGGCACGTAGCGCCGTCCTGTTTAACCAAATGCCGTCCAAGTTCTCAGCTTCAATATCGCCGAAGGACCAATCAGCCAAAATCCGCACCAAACAGTCACTCGTTTTGGGTGCATTAGCTTCTCTTGCACGATATGTGGGTTTTCCGAACTACAATACCGCTTATTAACATAGTCTCCCGTCAAATCAACACCAACTTCTTCATTAAATTAAAATTTCAGCATAAGAGACATTTTTATTTATTCTTTACGAGTGTCTTGCGGAAGACTACAACGTTATCCACGTGACATCGCTTGTCCCGAGCGCATCCAGTTCCGCGTTCAAACACTGCAATTTGATCGCTATCCGCTTGGTGACGTACATTTCGATCAGATCGCGCCCTATCATCGGGTGCCGTTTGCTGATAGAATCAACCAGCCCATTCACTAGCGACTCCTTTCGATGGTAGACCGCTTCGACTACGTACACTTCCAGCAGTTTTGCCTGTTCCGTCCACAGTGCTGATGGTGTTACTTTTGCAATCTCTCCACCAACCGGTACGAACACATACTGATCGTTCTGCAGCTCGATGGCGTACGATCGTTCACCGAGGTACTCGTGGATTCGACGTAACCGCTCCGCTATAAGAAGGGTCAAAAACTCGCATGCCTCCTGCTCTGTTACACCATAGACATCCGGATCGGATGGATCGTCTGGGCGGCCGGTAGTGGCTGAAATATCTGGCGAAAGCTGTGCCACCAGCAGCAGGGTGTTGGAAATGTGTGATGCGTGTTTCACACTCGCAACCGTACGACACAATTGAAACAGCGCATCGTGTGTAGAAAGAATACGTGTTTCCGAAGCAACGGTGATGGCGTTCTGGAGACTGAGAAGCGTTTCGCTCATAGGTGTGCTACTCAAGTGTTGCATGGAAATGCCGTTCGTTTCCGGGGGACAGTGTACGCGCAAATCAGCCCAAAGCTTGCGTGTCGAAGCAATCGAAACGAGGATCGCCTCAGGAAGGTAGTTTGCGCTGCCGACACACCGCATGCTTTCCATGACATCTTGCATTCCATCCAGCACAATCTGCTGCTCGTCCTCGCACGCACCATACGGAAGTTGCGTGATGGGTACGTGTTTCCCGTGCGGTGACACGCTTGTACACAGCTCGTACCAGTCGCTGAATAGATCGAAAAGTGTCGCCATCGAAGCAAACGTGTCGTCTCCGCTTTCGGCAAGAACTTTCAGTGCGTTGGCTGTGTCATGCGATATCAGTACCCGCGATGGAAGTGTGTTGAAAGCATCGTTTAGAATCTGTGAAAAAAAAATTTCTTAGAAACTTCCATTTCGTTTTTAGGAGAGAGTGTGTTTCCTACTTCAGTGTCAAGATGGCTTTCGTTGAACTTGATTTGATCGTGGATTCGTCGATCGCATGATTCCAGCAGCTTGACCAGTGAATCCTTTGTGAGCGTCACGTTGTTCTCCGCCATAGCGAACCCGCCCTCGAGCAGTACCCGGTGCATGGTAGTGAGTATGGTGTCAGGACAGGCAAAAACGTAAATGGGGTCCCCCGTTAGCGGATGATCAATGTAATGCTTGTGGTAACTGACTCCCAATTCACTCCACATGTCGGTCGACTCTCGATCGCATGGCATCGTAATGGCAGCTATCCGGTAGCCGGCTGCATGCACCATTTCGGCCACTCTTTCAACTAGCTTGACACTATACACGAGATCAAAGTCGACATGGACGATGTGCTTCCATTGGCCAAAGATGCCCTGCACGTAAAGACAGTGAAGCTGTGCGTTCGGACCGACTATTTGATCGCGCACTCGATCGTAGCTATAGCGCACGGGCACGTCAACTTTAACGAAGTTCAGTGAGCAGATGCGATCGGCTGGATTGGGCAGTAACGGTGCGTAAACCTTTAGCAAGCGAAAGGCCGTAGCGTTCGTACCAGTTACCAGATACGCGCCATGGATCCAGTGTGCGATTTGAAGCGGGTCGGGAAAAGGGTATTTCAGCTGGCTCAAAACGTAGTCGAATGCTTCCGCACTAATGCACCGCAGTTCGAGCGCTTTTGACAAGTCATCATCCGTCCACCGCATCGCACCGGGTATGAGAGGTCCCGAACCGGCCACAATGGCCGCCACTTGCCCCTCGGTGAAGTGTCCCGCCAGGGTTTGTTTAACCCGCTTGGCTACTTCGTTGCTATCATTATCCTTTACTTCCTGCAATGAGATCGCAAGGTTGACCAGTTCCTTTTTGGTGAACTCGATGCGTTCCGTCTGCTGTTCGTTTGTACGTCTTAGAGCAGAAATTGTATCCCTCTGTTCGCCGAGCTTCTGCTTCAACGTTTCTATTCGTTCTAGCAGCCATTTTCGTTCTTTGCTCATTTTCACAAGCTTACTCTCACACCAAGCCGTGGGTCGTAACGGAGAGACAATATCTTCGGTAACGGAAATCCCTCCGCCGAGTAACTTTTCTACCATTTCCTTCCGCTTCCGTACTCCCTGGTCCTGGTCCAGCGCTTTATCCGACTCGTTCGATGCACGAATCGTGGGGACGGCATCCTTTTTCAGTATTCTTCGCTTAGGAATCCCTATTATTTCCGTGTACAGTCGTTCTTCGGAAGTCAAGTAATCAGTTTCTGTAAAGTGATTACTACAAACATAGTGACGCTGTTCGTGCTGCTGCCGATCGATTCCGCAGAATTTTAACCACGCATCGAACTGCTCGCCGGTTACCGGGAACTTGTGGTACGTGACACGGCTTTTTCCAGTGGTTTCACTATGGGTTTTTTTAGAATCGTTCGAACAAACGATGCACTTCATTTCGCTTCATGTGAGCACTTTGTAGAGTGGAAACAACGAAAATTGCAGGAAGCTTACTGTCCCATTCGCCTTTACAGTCGATCTTTCATTGCTTTAGGGTTAAATTGCCCAAACAAAACATTGGGCAGATGTTTTCATTTGCCGATTTGACAGTTACTTGTTGGTGTCAGGCCCAAGTGGCATATCTCGATTTTACGCTGTTCCAAATCACCTGGTTTTGCCTTATATTTTAAAAATAAAGATGAAATTTAAATGATTGGGTTTGCTAATGATTTTATTTCAATGGTTTTTTAGCAAATTCTTCATTGTTTCTCTAAATCTACCACTGTCGTCTAGAAACGCACATATTCAACCAAGTTTTGTTTATCATTTTTTTCGCCTTCTCGGCACGCCATCAAAACGGTGCGTAAAGTGAATCGGTAATCATATTAGCACTGGGCGAGTCACTCCATAGGAAGGTATAATTGCGTTAAAAAGAGTTTATTTATTTTCTACTTTTTTATACAAAAAATCAGTCACTAAACGAGTGCGCTACCATTACTCCGTCGGTTTCGTTTTCATATACTCCGCTTTAATGTTTTCCCGATCGGCAACATCTGGCAGGTGAGGAAAGATTCCGTGCGCCCTTCGATCCGCGCGTACTTTGTTCTGTGTGGAGAAGCAAGTGTGGTTCCTAAAATGGATACGCCTCACCCCTACGCCGCCATGGTGCAACGACTCACCCAAAACTCTTTGCAATTGTTGTAGTTAGCGTAGTACAGCGCACACTTGCTATGATCAAAATTATTCTTACTGAGACATTTGTACGACATTTCTTGTTCCTTGAAAGACACACCAGAGGAAGATTTTGTAATGGTGGCGAAAACAGAGAACCGTTCTTACCTTCAAACAGGGGTTGTTGCTTTCTGCATTCACGTTTTTGGGCATTGTATAAACTGTGTGAAAAGGGGATCGTAGTAGCCGGTTCGGGCGGCTGTGTTTACAGCGTTTATTGTTTCGCGTTACGTACGAGAAACATCTGATTTTGACAGCACGGTCGAAAGCGACGATTTGTGGACCCCCCGCGAAATGAAGAACCTTTTGAATTTGAAAAGCCGTTGCTTGTGTGTGGTAAAATGAACAATGTTTTAATCATACAAGGGTATGTGGGTTAGTAGCGTACAATAAAGGAGCGCAAATGTAGCGTAGTCTGATTCTGGGCATTATACATACACCGACGCATATTAAATCATATTTGAATTTGGTCTAATATACAGTTTGATAAGAATTAATTCACAGCTAAAACGTTTTACATCTACGTAATTGCCACTTGCCACAATTTCTAAATGCTTAAGTAGGAACCTGAAATACAAACCACATATTTTATTGGAGCTTGTATACATGTCGACCTTATCTTGTACGTACGTTTGCGTATTTTGATTCAAATTATTACATTCCCCAAACATATTTGATTCCGAAGAGTGCTAACCGTTTATCGAAGGACTGTGCCCAATTTTCACTCTTAAGTTAAGTTTCTCTTTTGATAACCTCTACCGGAATGGGACAGACGACAAAGAATGTTTGAAATCATATTTGGTTTGGCGCACGAACTGACTCCGACGCGTACAGTTGTAAAAGGTGTAAAAAGATAATAATGGAAAATTCACGAAGAACCGACCTTGTGTACGGTGCAGAAGATGCGCTCTTTTGCCCCCGCCGACGTTCAAAACAGATACTGCATAATATGTAGATAGTATTGATAAACATTTTGTTTACCACACCATTCCAAGCGGTGCGCATATTTTCCATTCACAAAGGCTGGAAACGCGATACGCCGCATTTTGCTGCTTTTCGATTTTTCAAAGAATAGATATTCAATTTTGTTTCACATTTACTCAGACATAACTCGAGTGTTATTTCTAATTTTTACTAACAAGAGACTAAGCTAACGCAGGAGCGCCTTAAGGGATCGCAAAAACAGAGACGAAATCTTCGAAACGTAGATAACGCGCGTCAAGAGAAGATAACACCATCACCAAGCGCACGGCAGTGGTGGTGATAGAGTGCGGCCAGGCCAATTATCGTGTCTCGTGAGGTGGGTTTGAATATATAAAACGGCACGGTTCGGGTCACGTCGAGGCCAGTGTTAAAATTATCTTCCAACAAGCAACGAGATGATGAAGGTACAGACTGGTAAGTTGTGGAAGGGCTTCGTTATACAAAGGTCGGTGGATTAGTGTGAACCGTCTCTGCTCCCGATTACAGTGCGCGGTCCGGTGGATCCGGAGCAGCTCGGTTACACGCTGACGCATGAGCACTTTTCGCTAAACTTCGACAAAATGTACGCCGCTCCGCCCGACGCGGTCGCGGAATATGTTAGCCGGCGCATTACGCTCGAGAACGTCGGCTACGTGAAGCAGTACCCGTACAGCAGCCGGTACAACATCAATTTCGAGGACTACGACACGCACCAGGCGGTCACGAAGGATGTGGTGGCGTACCGGAAGTTTGGTGGCGGTTCCATCGTCGAGAACACATCGCACGGCCTGGGGCGCAACCTGAAGCTAATGTACGAAGTGTCACGGGAAGCGAATGTCCATGTGATCGCCGGGACGGGCCATTACATACACGCGATGCAGGACGAGGCAACGCACGGGATGAGCGTCGAGCGGTTAACGGATTTGTACACGAAGGAGCTCCTGTTCGGGGTGGAAGTGGCCGGCATCGAGGAGCCGGTTAAGTGCGGGTTTATTGGCGAGGTCGGTAGCGGCTGGCCGATTAGTGCGTTCGAGCGGAACGCGATTCAGGCCACGGCCGAGGTGCAGACAGCCATCGGGTGCGGGGTCTCGTTCCATCCGGGCCGCGAGCGTGACGCACCGTTCGAAATTGTGCGGCTCTACCTAGAGGCAGGCGGGGCGGCCAACAAGTGCGTCATGTCGCATCTCGATCGGACACTGTTCAGCGAGGAGGATTTGCTGGACTTTGCCAAACTCGGCACCTACTGCCAGTTCGATCTGTTCGGCACCGAGTGCTCGTACTACCAGCTTAATCCGGAATCGTACATGCAGTCGGACGAGCAGCGCATCCAGAAGATCATCGGCCTACTGCGGGAGGGCTACCAGGAACGCATTCTGATGTCGCACGACATCCATACCAAACACCGATTGGTAAGAGTGCCGTTGGTCGGTGCCAGGAATCGATAGTAATCGCTAAGCAACCTCCGCTCTCGTTACAGACATCTTTCGGTGGCCACGGTTTCAGCCACATACTGAACAACGTCCTAATGCGTTTCACGCTGCGCGGAATCGATATTAAGACCGTCGATACGATGACCATTACCAATCCGGCCCGCTGGCTAGAGATGAAGATTTAGGTTAGACCAGATTAACCGGCTGATAAAACGCCGAGCAATCGCGAGAATCAATCGCGCTCCGGTACTTTGCTTTCTGCTCTGATGACCAAGAACGTAAAGTTCCACCGCTCGCAGCGGGAACGGTGCAAGAAATCCGGTTGAAAGTAAATGATCGTTTCAGTTTTTTATTATCGAATAAAAGCGCTTGTTAGTGGCGTTAAGGTTTATAACTAGCCTCTTCCGGGCGGTTCCGGTGTGCGTGGTGAACAAGATGGCGATAGAGATTCATTCCTCCACTCGGCGGGCGTCCCATTTCCACGACAAACAACGGGTGCGCGGGTAATGATGTTGCTGTGCTGTAATGGTCCTTCCTTTTCGTCCTGGACGACGTCAAACGGCACAACAGGGCGGCTACACAACGTCGCAACCCTTTCAGGCACCACTCTCTTCTCTTTGGCCAGTGTCTTCGTTTGTGTTTTCTTATCTTTATTACCACTTCATAAAAGTTTCACAATATAAATTTAAATTTTCGCCCCACCGCCGTGTGCCGGAAGCGGTGACCCACCACCGTCTTCTCCGCGACGGTGCACTCGGGCGCCCCGCCTTTCGCGCATCCTTTCGAGCACCGTGGTGGGATGTTTTTGTTTTCTCCGGAACCCCGCGGATCGCGAGTGCACAGAGATCATGAGGGAATTTCGCAGAAATTGCTTCGAGTTCCGCCAGGTTGGCCAATAACACTTCGCCCAAATGGTTCGCTCGGTTCGGGAATGCGAAATCGAGTAATGAAATTTGTCCATCTCGCGTGGCCGCGGTCGGGAAGGTTTTTCGCTATTTTGCGAAAGTTTTGTCAGAGGACGAACGTTTCTATCGTTGTTACCGTCCAGGATCAATTTGTGCCAAGTAAGAGCGCGTAACCTACGGAAGCGAGGAGTGTTTTTCTTGCCTCATTTCTTTTATTCAATCAAATATGGAGGACTGGCGAGAAAGCTGGCGTTGGTGGCGAGTTCCGCAAAGATCATTTGCATCAAATACGATGACCGCTGTGTGGGGACTTTGTGCTAAGAAAATAGAAAAGTTCGTGCTCCGTCGTGCTTGCGAATCGTGTTGCGTCACAAATTGCAAAGTAAACACTTCGATCGAAAACTGATAAATGATAAGGATGGAAAAACTAAAAACTTATTACGATCACTAGTGGTGTTTGGTATTTATAGTAAACCCTGTAACTTTTACCGCAAATTCAGCTTATCAAGCAGACCTCATAGCATATTTAGTTTTACATAAAACCTCGTCATCTCGTCGCACTGTCACCATTAACTGAAATTGAATAAATTTAAAAATCAGCACCACGAGGTCCGGCAATCCAGCGTAAAGGACTTCGGCTTGTGCCGGTTGCGAGACTGTGTGTGTTGCAAAATTGATCCTCATCAAATCTGCACATTGCTGGCGAAAGAAACGTCCTTAGATTTGCAATCGAACAAAGTCCAGGGAGCGCGAACGGTGGCCGGAGACCGCGTCCGTGGCCAACCGGCTATATACAGGCTGGGAGTTCCCTGGGACTAACCGTTGGGCATTGTTGTCGGGATTTCATCGCACCGGGGCTTACGTTTGCGGTTTGTTTGGACACAGCGAAGGACCTGACATTCAATTACCTGCACTCCCGACGGAGATGTCGGCGGTTGATGGTGGACATATGTTTTTTATTTTGTTCGGCTTGGTTTCGGTGTTTCAATTTAACCTTGTAACGGACACACTGGCGCCAAACGATACCTACAAAAAAGTGTGGAACGAAAATGGGGGATTCAACATAAATAAAAGCTTGCGGAGAAAAAGTAATACATTTTTTTCGGAAGTTTTTTTGTAAATGGAACATTAGATGTTTGTATAAGATAGTGAATAAAAGTGATCCGTGAAACTGAACTGTTCAGCTTTTTCGCATTCACTGAACTCTTAGGGACGGAATTCAACTATCCTACAGCTGCGTTCGATCGTATAAAGCATGTTCCGAAACTACAAGCTAGGTCTATTATAATAACATAACTTAATAGCAATATCAAAAATGCTTTCTGAGCAAAACTATTGTGTCATTCTGATTGAAATAAAGATGATTAAAAATGGCATGCGAAAGAATGGTCTGCTGCTTAAGCTGTTCTTAAACATCGTAAACATTTAATTACGAGTGCAGTGGCCGAGAAAGGATCACGCGCGGTCAGTGCTTCGAAGGCAAGCACTCTGTAAACCCATGAAAGCGACAACGTGGATCTGCCAGCCGTTGCCAGCGTGCCGATATTTGCGATGGCCATGTTCCGTTTTTTATGACGTAACATAATCCTTTTATGGTACCGTTACTAGCAACATCATCCGCGCCAACATCAATGTGCGACATTTCGAGCTTCCGGACGCTGTTGTTAATGTTCTCTGTGTGGCCCTAATGACCCGACCGGTGGTTTGAAGAAACTAGCTGAAAGATGGTAAGCTCGACACGAAAACATTGGGAAAACCTCATGGAGCCGCCTGGTCGCTCGTTGTGGAATGGAGACATCGTGACGGGAGTTCACGAAAAGTCGATCCCCGGTCGATAGCTGAGTGTGTTGATTTTTATTCCTCTCTTTCTCCCTTCATAATGCTGGTTTATGATATGACAAACCCACCGAGAATCGATCATTTGCTTTACGGTACAGACAGATGCTTGCAGACGTAACGGGGCGGGCCCGAAAAGGGGGCCATCGAAGGCTAAGCAAACAGTGCTGCCGATTAGGCTGCCAACAGAAACGTTCGCTCAATCCGTCGTGGTCAATGGCGAAGAAATGGTTCCCATCGGGCAGTGGCAATATCACCTTCTGATCACCACCGGACAGAACCCGAACCAGTGAGTTCCTATCCTTTGGGCCTCTTGGACTTGGACCACGAACGAAAGCTCAGGCTTCCGGCAGTGCGCATGAGCGTAGCTTTCCAGTGTCTAGCTCGGTTTGAGCACCGAGTGGTCCAGCTGCTCGGCTCTGGTCTGTCCATGGAGGTCCATGTTGCACGATTAGCTGGCAAACAGTGGAATGGTTTGTTTATGCTCCTGGTTACGCGTATTATGGGGCGTAAGGCTTCCGTCGCCCACCCACCCAACAGTAAGGTGAGGTAGAGGCCACCTGGCCGCTGCTAGCGTCAAAACTTTCGACCATCCGGATGCACTTTGTTCTCGGCCGGCACGTACTACCCGGGCGAGAAGAAGGCTGCAATCCGCTTCCTTGGCGTGCTCTCGGCCCATCTGCCGGAACAGAATGGTACTCAAAGATTTATGACAATTTACCGGAAGGGCCCGCTCATCAAAGCGTAAAGTTTTTTGAACTTTTGTCGGTGGTAGCGAAGGTGGAGTTCGTGGTATCTTAAGGTAGGTCGTGGTCTCGAAACGCCTTCTTCTGGGTTAGTGTGTGCCCTAGTTAATCGGTTTGCTGAAGCCCTTTGCTGTGCTGTGGCGCTTTCTGTTAAGGTTTCTCGGTAATCTGGATGAGTTTCACCTGAATTCTGGATGACTCTAAGACGTTGCACCGAGCAAGACGTACTCCTGCTACGGCGTAACACTTAAGACCTTCCCGCGGCTCTCGTGTTTAGGCATTCGACGGCATCTGTGTTTGAATTATTAAAAACTTTTACGTGGAGCGTGGTATCCGGGGACTGTACTGTGTGTGTGTGTACACAACTGCACGGTGTGATGTGCGAGAATTTATTATGACGCTGATCGCGTTACGAAACTAAATGCAATTTAAATTTATACCCTTGCAGTCTCCAAGGTCATTACGGCGCGGGCACGGGCCCGAACAGGATGGCGGAACAGAATGTAACTATATGGCACAGGATAGTTAATAGTCCACATCCGGGAACTTGCATCGCTACAAGATAATCATCTTTCGCCCACCACAAACTATGGCGGAAGACGTGGAGGGTGCACACGAAGCGCCCCGGGACCGGATGGGCCGGAACAGCAGGAAGCAATTATACGCTTTTAGTTCGTTTCCGATAGCGTCACGGATCCAGCGGGCCACTGCACTGTTCATAATGCTCCTCATAATAATGTATGCACTGGGAAACCGGAATCGCAATCATCGCCACCCTGGACGTTGGTCGGATGCCGATCGAGCATAAATCTTGCACAAAATTCGTGCCCGTTCTGTGGCGTGCGGCATTCCGGTTGCTCTCGGTCGCGTGCAGCGTGGATCGCGTTCCTTGCTTTGGTGGATCATATTTTAAACCAAAATCCCAAAAATTCCCCACCGGACTCAGCCCACGAACGGTCGGTAGCCGGTGTTGGCATTTAGATAATGAAGGCTGCCACTGCCACTGACCGCCGTTAGTGCCGTGAATTTGTATTACACTAATTGCCTGGTCCAGAAAGACGCACGCTGGGTATCGGAAACTATTTAAATGTTTGTTATGCTTCTGTATAAAGTTTTGTATAAATTGTTTGATCGCTTTTGGTTCGCTCGAAACCAACAGAAATTAACTTTCGAAACAGTATTGAGGTATATTTGGAGACTCACAAAGAATTTTAGTTTGGTTTTATTTAATGGAATTTGGAACTTATTTAAAAAAGGTTTTTCCGCGAGAAACCAAAGAAGCTCTACATTTTCCAATTCAATAATAACAGTTTTCGTGAAAATACAACATATTTAAAAAAATGTTACAGTGGTGTAGTTAACGTTGGTTAAAAAGATTGACGTACTTTGGTTAAGAGAGAATAAAGATGGACATCCGTTTAACAACCGGACATCAAGAGATCGGACACCGAACAACCGTACTGATGAGTTGTAAAATATATCTGTGCTCTATTGCTATACATAATTTAGTCTATATGAGAATTTGTGTCTAATAAAGTCAGATTCACACACGGGCAGCGAATGAAAATGGTATCCTGTTTATAATCCCACAAAATAAAACGGTACATGAAGAAAAGGGCATTTTTTTACTCCATTTCAGATCATTTCAGTACTGCAGAGCTTCGCATCCAAAGCCATTCAAAATGGTCGTCAAGGGTCCGAAATTGCATTCCCTTCGCTGTACCATGTGCTGCAGCCGGAACACCTGCAGCTCGTTACCTGGCTTCTCGGCACATTATCGTCGTTCATCACATGCCCCACGGCCAATGTTTGGTCTCACGGAAAACTCTCACGTTTGGCCCATTTGGGTGTTGCACCAAAAATATTTCTGCCGGCTTTCCTTTATTTTTCTTCTTGCTGTTATTGTCTGGTCCGAGACGAGGAAATCTTCCTGAATTAATTGCACACGAATGCAAAACTTGGTACGGATAGGCACCGGAAACTTGCCGGAAATACTTTTACACCCGAGCTGCACGGCCAGCCAGAACTTACAACGGTACAGATCTGCCTTACATTTGCGATTGCGAATAGCAGGGCGCAATTCATTACCGGAGCTGGTGCTGGTTAACGTTTTTTGGAAGGTGCAAATGCAGCGTGATGACATGCACCGTATGGAATCCGGGGTCTTCCGGTCCAGCGGGGGAATGCAGAAACAAAGCCACGTTGTCCTTAAATGAGTGCGGACGTCTGGATGGAAAGTGTAGTGCTATTGCTGGGCCGATGCTGCTGCTGCTGCTGTCGTCGCTAGTCCTGAAGCCAGCGGGACGGACCCATCAGAGGATCCAACTTTAACCCGCCACTCTCGTCCGGGTTTGCCCCGTTTACCCCTTCTTTCGTGACAATACTTCCGGTTGGTGCAGCACTCCAGAGAGCGATGACCGTTCCGGGCTTCGTTGTGAAAATGCACGATGCCGGCGGCCGTTGGATGTCCTTTTTTGCTTCCTTTTTCAAGTGCCTGCATGCAACTTACCTGCAGGGCAGAACTTTTCATCGCCCTCCATTTCTCTACCCGCCCCCCCCGTCTCTCTCTCTCACCCTCTCTCTCTATCTCTCTTTTTCTCTCACCCTAGGGAACGCAATGTGCAAATAAATACTTCACAACAAATAAAAAGGACGGCCACCCGGCAAAAGGCCACCCTGCTTTTCTGTGAGATCCTCCAGCCCGATACCGTCCGTCCGACTGGTGCACACCGAGACCCGTGCCGACGACGACGACGACAGTCGCAGTGTTGATTATTTTATTTATGAAACATTCTCACGTAAGTGAAAAACTTAGTTGTACTAATTACGGGCCGTCGGTAGGATCGGTCGGTCTGCCTCGAAACGGGGTAACAACCGGAGCGAACGGCCTATGCTTATCCGGTTCCGGTTCCGGGTGCGCACCTATAGTAGTTTTATGGCGCTATAGAATGAGATTTTGAATTTGCAACGGGGAACGGAGATGGCCAGACTTTGAATAAAGAGCCATGTGGAGCCCGCTTCGTTGGTTCTGCCGGTCGTTCGTGAAGAGTTTGCTCACTGGCTACGTGTTTTCAATGAACGGGTTGTGCACATTGAAGCCAAAGCAAGTGGAGCGGTGTAAAAGCAGGTGTGAAAACATGACTAAAGTTAACGTTGGCAGTTACATCGTCGCCGTCTATTAAAGCGCGCTCACAGGATTTGGGTGGAAAATGAGATGTCTAATAAAAGTCGTCCCAGAACCAGAGAGTTTCAGAATAGCTCCAGGCCTTAGTTTTATTGGCTCGGCATAAAACAAAGAAGATCAGAATGGCACGCGAACAAATCGGATGGTTCGGATGCAAACACACTGTCGCGTGATGTGGATTTGCAGTGAAAGAAGAATAAAAGTTTAGCATTAAAGTTAAGCCACGATGACGGCCAAAGCGAAACAGCGGGGAAAGAGAGAGATAGAGAGATGGAGGTGCGGATCCGCACAAAAAAGGGATAAAATTTGTTAACACTACAAAACTACATCCTAGCTGTTCGAAACTTTGTGATTGCCCTTTTTGTCTCGTCGCGACAGACGTCGCAAGCAGCATTTTTTTCGCGGAACTCAAGTGCGACGTGGAAAAGTTTTGATAATGACATTTTTTGCTTTCCTCCACTTCGTTGTGGAAAAAATGCTGCTGTCCAGCCCAGTCACAAAGTCGATGAAAAAGCACTCTAAAGCGGGTCGCACTCGGCGTTTGGTCCCACGCTGTTTGGCCGGCGTTACGCCAGGCCGGTAGGTCGGCTTGGAGAAAGGTGAAATGTACTGTTTTTTTTTGGGATCAAGCGATGCATTACGGAACCATGGAGTGAAGATAGCAAATAGTTTAAAATACTAAACGCATAGTTTTTACAGTTATCATTTATTTAAGCAGTTATCCCATTTATACGAGGACTTTACGAGGGTCAAGAGGCCTTTACTCGTCCTGAAAACATCATTCATGAAATTTTGCTGTTTTTAAAATTTATCATAAAATCAAATCACTGCACACAGTTTTCGAAACACTTCGCATACTCTTTAGCAACATCTGCTCCGGAACGTGGCATATGCTGGGTTCTGCCAGATGGCTCCTACACCCTCGGGGAGGGCTGCCTTTCCCAAGCAGTTTCAGTTGCCGTTTGCCGTGAGAGAGAAATCCGCAGACCCGGCAAAGGTACGGGGCCAAACAGTCCCCGAGTTGTGGCTTGTAAATGCCGGACACGTAAGTAGTTTGACTGCAACTACTTTTCAAAAAGCGGTTAGTAATGAGGCGTACCGTACCGGTTAACGTGTGTGCCGAGAATGGTAAATGAAGCAGTGCCGGACGTGGTCCTTCCTTCCGAAAATCGGGTTCCGACTGTTGTTGATAGTTGAAAGTCTAAGCGGACAGACCCAGCCAGGTCCGTAGGGAATGGACCAGTGACGATCATTTACGCATCGAATCATCATGCTGGATGAACGTGTGAGACTGAGAGCGACCACAAAGGGCCACACTGTCACCGACAGATGTGGGCTCCGTATCGTATCGATGATGGTTCCGGTGTTGCTTCTGCTGGGCTGGGATGCAAAGCCTTCGTCTTCGTTGCGGGTGCTGGGGTTGAATTTGAGTGGCTTTTTTATGCGAGTGTCACGCTGACCATAAGTGATGTCTGTTCGGCCGGTGAACCGGTAGACCAAGATTTGTTTACCGTACGTGTGGCCTGGCATGGTACAGCGTTCAGACAACAGTGATTGACCTAATCGATAGTCCATAAATCAGTAGCCTCATTGCACGCTCCTTGACTAACCGATACTGAGAGTTTGCCATCCGAACTGGGAGTGTGCTGCTGAGCCTAATTTGGTTAGGTTTACAGTATTTTTCCACCCATCTGCTCGGGCACGGAAACTGTTTCGGCACACACGCATACTAGAAACTAATCAACAAGGATAAGTGTTACTCAGGAAGTAGCTCGGACTTGAGCTGGAGCAGCTCGATTGGTGCAGTATCGACACAACTTGTGCCTTTCCAAAATTGCCAGTGTCTGAACCTGCCGACCATGTGCAGCCGTGCGTCGTTGCGCTTCCGGCACCGAGGCTCCAGAAACTTCCGATGCATCATAACAATGTCTTGTTATTGCTTGTGTGAACTAGTTTCGGGGCTTTTGGGGAACGGGAACAGGATGTCGGAAACGCTATTGCTTTGGGTTGGGGTTCGGCCATCTAAACTCCTCCAGGGCGCTGTGGATCGAGCAATGAACATTGTTTATGTTGCTACAATTGCTCCAAATAGCCTGGACTGCGGCGGGCTGCTGCCAACCTGGCTGCCTGTATACTATTTATTCGACTGCCGGTAGCATCCGGTATCTGTAGGGGATTTGGCGTCGGTTCTCTCCAGCCTGCCAACCAACCAGCTCGTTGCCACCGTTTTGGGACCTAAATAATGCAGACACACACAAACACACCCACCCGGAGTTGCTTCAGTGCTTTCGAGTAATTTATTGCTTTTGGTGCACGTTTTCGTTATAGCTTCAGAGAGAAAACGGAACCCCGAAAAGAGGCTTGGCATTAGCCGGTGTACTCGGAGCGTAGGTGTCCTGTGGGGGGCGGGCTCTGCCAAAAGCGGACGTGCTGCTCGACTCGGCCCGCGGTCCACTATCGAGCAACAACACCTTGACGCATCACGCTAAAATGTGCGAAGCAATACAAGACAGCGCTGCAACCTGCAGCAGCGATCTAAGCTCGGAACTTGGACCTCGGTACGTCCACGTTGTGAAAGAAAATAGCGTACTAACGATAGCTATCCCCCCAGAAACTTGGCATCCGTCGCGCGTGTGTGTGTGTGTGTGTCGTGGCAGAAACTTTCATGAATAATAAACAAATAAATAATACACCGAGCGAGTGAAATGGGGTCCAACATTCTCTAGTCCATTATTTTGGACCCTTGTTTTTCGTCGACCGGGATGCATTTCGGCCACTCACCCAGTCGTAGGGATCCAGGGACGTAGCTGAAGGCTAATTGAAGATGAGGAACGAATCCTCTATTGTTTTTCTTTCCACTCCCAAAGAACTTCGCAAGGATCACTAAAGTATCCAAATCCTTACAAATGCCGCCGACCGGAGATTCCAGTTCAGAGTCGGGGTGGAAATTGCATCACTTGCATGGTGCAACTCTGGCTGCATCCAGACAGCCAACTGGCAAAGATCCCGGTGCCTGCAGCGTACCTTGACTTGCCAATAATGGTGCTCTTTATTTTCATCCCTTCGCCGGTGCCACTTTGGGGCAAACTTTTCCATAACTTCTAGGGTACCTTTTCTTGCCGGTGACGTGGCGTGGGGCGACTTCGTACGTAAACTGTGCAACATGCTCTCGCCGGCACAGGACGAAAACCCGGCTCGCAGGAGGTGCTGGTGGCACGTGGGGTTTATTTGTTGCGCACCGAATGCCACCACCCATGACGGCACTCGCAGCGTAGAACTATGCATCCCAAGCTCTGGGCCTGCAACCTATGTGGTGGAATATGCAACTTTTTTGTCGCTCCCCATTCTTCGGAGCAGAGTTGAGCAAAGTATTGCATTACAGCACAAGTTTTATTAACGTTCAAAAGTAGTTTCGCTAACGGGAGCGATTTACCTTTCGGCCTTTTAGCTCTTCAAAAAATGTGGGGTGAAAACGAGGGAAAATTCTAGAGAAAGCACTCGCGCAGTCGGTTGGATGGCCCGCCGGTTTGTCACCGGCTTTTGCAAAACATTTTACATCAACCTCCGTAATCCTTTCTTCGGCTTTTTATTGGTTCGTCAACTCGGCGGCTGTAAGCCTATTGTCCAAAAGAAATTGTGTAGGTTGTAGTCGTTTTGTGCAATGCTTATCTCGACACAATAAACTGGACCAGCAACGGAAAGTTTGCAAATTAAAATATTTTCAACGATATGGCTAAACCGAAGAAAACGATGTCCTCAATGATAATCTCGTTCAACGGCTATTTAATAAAAACTGCAATGTTTGCATTTGTTAAAGTTGAGCCATTTTATTGCAAATCATGCAATAATTTTGTTTTCTGTTATTCATTATCTTATTAATTATAGTATTAATGGCTTCGTTTTGTTACGCTCCGTGAATACGTAGTGTCTGAAGGCAATATGCCAGATATAATTATTTCACATGACTATCTTTCCAATAAGTAACCAGTAAATCCGATCGAGAATATTTTTATAGATATTAGCAGAATTTTTTTTGAATG
Organism: Anopheles cruzii; assembly: GCF_943734635.1. Taxonomy (NCBI): domain Eukaryota; kingdom Metazoa; phylum Arthropoda; class Insecta; order Diptera; family Culicidae; genus Anopheles; species Anopheles cruzii. The sequence continues at coordinate 16,493,999 of NC_069144.1, read as the reverse complement.
TTTCAAGTTTGTACATGTTTCATTTTTTGCGAACAATTTTCCCAGTAAGCCCGCTATGGGAGCAAACCTCATGGTCTAATAACACTAAACAACAATTAACGTGCCTTTCACCAAAGTTAACATTCGCGTTCAAAATGTTGGTGAGCTCACTTAAAAAAATACAAATAAAATCGATGGTAAAACGCAACATTCGCATTCCCGTTGACCCAATGGTTCCACAACGTACGCCGTTGATTTGCCTTTTTCGCGTGAAACGAACGGTTTCATGTTTCGTGTTTTTCGTGCTCCGGGCTTTTGAAATTTAATTTCCACCCAATTGCCTAATAAATTAACGAACACTCCCCCCCCGGAAACCGGCAGAGCCCACGGGTTGAGACCGATGGTTCATAAGACACGACACACAGATGACGTTAATTAGTCGTCCCAAATCGTGCCCTCTGACACGAGCCGGTGCCAGCAGCGAAGGTCCTCGGAAGGACATTTGATGCCGTTCCGTTCTCACGAAAGCCAGCTGCCCCGGGGGCGTTCGCCACCACCAACGACTATTTCGTGAAGGGTTCGAAGTGGCGCTTTTCCAACGACTTGGCCCGCTTGTGTTCCATGCAAACTTCTTAGCGCTTTCTTTTCGGCGCGTGTTTACGATTAATGCACAGAGCGTAAAATTGAACCCAGATCGATCGTTTTCGTTTGATCGATGAAATGGAAATTCTTCAGTCGAGCAAGCAAGAGCGAGAGTGAAATTTCAAACCAAAATTGGCAGCCAAGCACTGGAACCGGTCGGTGTGCAACATTGTGTTCATCAGCAGCGCGCTAGCGCGTAACTGTAAGGTAAATTTAGACGGAAAACCGTGTCGTTGACGTCTTCGAAACGGCAGATCCTAGTTGGAGAAGGAGTGCTCGGGGGCCTGTGGGGCAGAATGGGTGGTAAGTGGCTGAAATAGCGTGTTTCGTTTCAATATCCGTTGGCATCACGTAACTTCCGGCGTTTGTAACATCTTGTGGGCTCCAAAGGGCACGGAATTTAATCAGGAATGCGGACCAACGGTTTTAGGGAAGAGGAACCTCCTCTTGCTCGATGCTGGTCTTTTCTGTGTAATCTGCACAATCCCCCAATGCTGGTCCTGATGGCCCCCGGGTGTTAGTTGACACCGGTTGTAAAACACAGAAAGTGGGGTTATGTCGCCGCCCATGATTTATGGTAGGGTGGTGGAGAAATGGTGCTACGCGCGGAATGCGCGTAAATTAAATGCGTGTCAATGTAATCGATACGCTTCTGAGGCGTTTAATTTCTTCACCTGAGCGTTAACGTTGGCATGTTTCATTTCAAGCCATTCCTCTGTATACTGGCGCATCTTCCTTACTTTGAATTAAAATGTGTCTAGGTCGTGCCGGAGAAAATGTAGAGTCCGCAAGAGCTTAAAACCGATTACGACTGGTGGCTCGGTTGTCGCCCGGACTTTGATGAGCACGAAGATGGCGGTATCGTTCAACTGTTGCCTCCCGAAAATCGCTCGGCTTAGAAGAAGAACTCGCACAAGAGAACGACGACGTCTTTTGACGTGAGAAGCAAAAGATTACCGTTGTTGTACTGTTAATTAAATTGAAATGATAAAATGCCAACTCCCGGGCCTCCGGTAGTATAAACCGTCTCCCATCAACGGTCGGCGGTGGAAGAGTTGGGCCGAGAATCGTTTCTTCCCGAGAGGTCGTAGGCGGAAGTGTTGAAGCCGATTGTAAGTGAACGGGAAGTGCCCCACAGAACACTCAGCCGCGTCTATTGAGTCGTTTATTGTACGCGAACAGTGTTCATCTGCGTCTTTATCAGTGCCGTGGGGTTGTCGACATAATTCTCGGTAGCATTGCTTATGCTGGCTATTGCAGTGTTAGGTGGGTGAGCTTGGTGCCGAACATGGTGGAGTCTGGCCCTTATCAGGTGCGATCGCCACCATCTTGAGCGTCAAACTTTTCATCTTTTATTGTGACACTGTGAGTTGTTGGGCACGATAAGCGGCTTTCCGATAGACGGCGAAGCGCTAGTTAACTTGTGTCTCTCGACGAGGTAAGTTGTTTGGCTTCTGTTCGCCCGGGCAGGGTGTTAGTTTCCCATTTGTGCAGGTCTATAAGGGGTACGTGTTTGGTGTGTTACTTAAGAGTAACGGAAGTGTAATTAAATCAACGGTGAACAGAAAAGTGTAATTGGGTGCAGCTGTTTTAGTTGGAGCTGGAGCTATTGCAAAGCATATTCAATCGTGGGATTTAAGTTTATAGCAGACGGTATTTAGAAGTATTTTTTTGTAATGTTACCCAGTGTTTCAGGCAAGTTTAATAATGACATCCTGTAGAAATCTATACATTCTTAAGCTAGAGGTCAATATATCCTAAGAAATTCTTGTAAACAGCTTCCTATCGCTACAATATACGCGCAAAGTTCAACTAGCCTTTAAGTGGAAGATTAAAAAAATCAAACAAAAGCAACACGAACCGGAAAGTGAGCCGCGAAGAGCAAAAAGCCAAACGTCAACCGAGTTCTGACACGGTGCAAATGGTACTAATTTTGAGCAGATACCGTCGAAACGTCGAATCAATTTTATGTTTTGTAGCCTTGTATAATCTGATCGAACAAGTCCATCACGCTCGATGTGACATCTAAAAGTACTAATTACATTCTCCGTTTTTACCTATGAAATTCAATGTTTCAGCTGTGGTGTTCGCCGGTGCACGTATTGCGTGTTCATTGCTTTTGATGCACCCGAGCTACATCAGTCATTCACTTTGTTGCGGCATTTGTTCGATTCCAGCTTTTTAGTTTCATTCCCTCGACTTAAAAGCAAGCCAAACGATCAGATCAATAAAGAGATAATGGAACACCTACATCAATTTGACCTCTTGGTGACACTTTTCTTTTCTTACCCGACCCCGTTCAAGGCCACCGTGCGCCATGGGCTCTCCATCCCCTAGTGATGGTAGGGGTCGTAAATTGAAGTAGTCATAATTCACGCGAACCTGCGACGAACCGCTTGGTCACTCGAGGGGCGAGTTCCGACGTGTCACTAATTGATAGTGACCATTCCTCCCGCGGGGTCATCACAAACCATGCACAAGACGGTCAGGTCAGTCCATGCAACACGGACAGCCCTGCCTCCATGTTTTGGATGGGCGCGCTCTCGCCCTCCGTTGGCTAAGGCTATAAAAAACGCCGAACGCGTTCGTCCGAAGACATTTGGTAATCGCTTCGAGTGTCGACAGGAGCTCACTTCTGCTGGTGCTGCCACCTTCGGAACGGATCCGGCGTTTTTTGCCGAATTAAGAACCCTCCAGTGATTTATAAGGTAACGCTCTCAGTGTGTTTTTGGTGCGAAATCCGTGTTGAAGTGATAGGAAAGGAAGACGCGTGTCGCTGTCGGGTGCAAACGAAGTGATGTTACCGTAATGTTGCCGTGATCATTGTTCGACATGATTGAAATTGATTTCCCAATCCGGCACGTCGGGCTGATTTCTTTCGAAAGGCGAGCGAAGTTATGTTGCGAATTGCTACATATGTGCAATGCTTGTGCCGTTTGTTGCTTTGCGCTTTGTTAGCTCTTTAGTGATGATACGGGCGCGTATCAGGGTAGAGTAGTCTCGACAATAAGCCGGAGATAATGCAATCAATGATGGGTCAAAAGTGTGTTCTTCGGCCTTGACCGTTTATTGCCACTAGTGTTTTGCTCGGTATGTTTATTGCAGAATACAATGAGAGGCTATTGATTACAGCTGATGATGATTTTTTGAACAATTTTGGCATACAATTAATTGCAGTACAAAGCAAGCAAGGTTTTCGATATAATAAAATACATATTAGGTAGTCTAAAAAGAAATCCATTATTTTTGCGTGTACTTCAAAACTGTTTTTAATACGGTTTCAATTGTTCGATTTTCGTCAAATATGCACCGTTTTGTTGGAAAATTTGTTGTCTTTTTAAAAATACCTTCATAATGCCTCTCTTGTAGAAGGGTTAGTTGTTATTGGCGAAAAACTCAAACAATCCATTTTCACAATCCATTTTTTATCTTACTTTTTCATCACTCGGGAAATTTTGTAATGCGCGAAAAAGGTGTCAATCGCTTAGTGCAAGGTCCGGACTATACGGTGGATGCATTAAAACATCCCAACCAAGCTCCCGGACTTTCTGAGGGGTCACTAAAGACTTGTGTATCATTTCGTTGTCCTGGTGGAACAAAAAACCTCTTCCGTTGGCCGATTCTGGTCGTTTCTGGTCAATTGCTAGCTTCGAACGGTGCAATTATTGACAGTAGAGATCTGAATTTATTGTTTAGCTACACGGAAACGACTCATAATAAACGGTTCCTTTCAAGTCCCACCATATACCCAGTAGAACCTTTCTAAGCAAGAGTCCTGGTTTGAACACCGGTTAAGATGCTTCAACACGCTTAGACTACGACCGATTTCACACAATATTGTCGTAAGTGACCCATTTCTCATCACCAGTACCCATCCGTTTAAGAAATGGGTCGATTTCATTCCATTTGGCAAAAACTGTGCAGATGGAAATTCGAGCCATAATGTTTTTTGGTGTAAATAGGGTTGCGCCTAAACATCGAGCTTCTTCGTGAATCCAGCTTTGCACAAATGGCTTTAAACTGTCTGATGGTTAATCTTTAGCTCCTGGCCGATGCTCTGACTACTAACATGCTGACCAACTTTGTTTATTTCTGTGACTTTTTCGACATTTTCGATGACGTGTCTGCCTGTGCGAGGAGCATCTTTAACATCGAAAATAACTTAAACGGGTCAACGAAATTAAAATTGATCACAACTAACTGTTACACTATCGGGATCATAAGCAACATGCAAAATTTCAGCGGTCTAGCTTGAATTTTCGCCTTTTTCAAAGAAAAATTGTAAAATGTACCGTATTTTCTCTATGGTGACTTCCATTGTTAACACCCTGTAACTCACAAACGAATAGAACAAACAATAAACAGTGAAAGCATTTTTTGAAGTGTAAAGTATCAGCTTTAAAACGAGCCTAAACTTGAAACTGTACGATTGATACTTCACGAGATATCGATCACTAAAGGCATCTACCGTGAAAATAATGGATTTCTTTTTAGACTACCTAATATTTATTCTGCTTGATTGGTCAGAAATTTGCTGTTGGAATCTTTAATCATAAACCATTGATAAATAAGATCACTTTAAAACCCTTGAACTCCATTGATACGATTTCCAAAGCGGGATGCAAGATAATCGAACATAAACGTAAAATTCACTCAACTCAATGAGTTCGCCCATTATGCTGTGCTGTAGAGTAATTAAATAACGTTTGAATGGTTCACTGTAATTACTGTAATAATTTTTGGCGAATGCGGCCACCATTTAAGGGGCTCATTAAAAGCCCCGGCCCGCAAGAGCGGTTCGCCAACAGCCCCTTTTGAATAATTGGTATGCTGGGACCGAACGTTCGGCCTGAGTATTCGTCAATCCACACGCGGCTCGACAGCATTTGCGCTCCGTATGCTGCCACGCAACAGGTACGCCGCATTACTGCCGGTCGCCATATGTTCGCCTTTACATGCCACATCGGTGCGACCGGGCCGGTGGCAAATGGTTGTTTTCCCGGAGGGAAAATGATGCCAACATTATGCCTGTCAGTGCGACGGCCGCCACGGTTTTGTACCGTGCGTGTCTGATGCGAAATAATGGAGCAACCCGGAAATGCCGAAACATGTCTCGACATGCTGCAAGATAGTATCGATGCGAAAGGAGGAGTGAAAACCAGAGGGACGATCTGGCGTGGACCACCAGGCGCCCGCTTTCGCGACGGCCCTAATTGTCCTGTGTTTTTTTTTATTTCTGTCCACCATCGAAGCGAACCAGGAGAGGCACGTTGGCATTCAAACATGGTCCGTTGTCACGATAACGGCAGCCGAAAACTCCTCCGGGAGCGAGTCAGCAAACCCGAGGACCTCGCTATGTGGGTGTGTGTGTGTGTGTGTGGTTGCTGAGCAAACAAAACAAATGTCTAATTATTTCCTTACTTTTGTCGTTTCGACGAATGGCTCATCATTATCTCTCGTCCTGCAAGGCCCGTTCCAGTGGCGTAGAAATTCGTATGTTTGTGTCGTTAACAATTATCTTTCCTTTCGGCCGTCGTCGTTGGCGTTTCGTGCAACGAGCGACATTACTGGACTCGGTAAGACAGACGTTGGGGTGACACGCTGACTATATTCGGGTCATCGTTGACATTAATTAAATAAAACGGAAGCTAAAACTGCTCCAGCCAAGGATGAGGCTGTTGGGGGTGAAGTAGAAGAGACGCCCGAAGAACCATACGCACGAGGCAAGCACTGCCGTTCGCGTATGCGGCTTGGCACACCAACACAGACATCGCGTGACAAGCAAAAAGGGGCTCGTCTCGTGGAGCGCATTTTTTGGTCCGAAAAATAAACAACTGAGCAGCGATCCGGTGGTCGGATGATGCCACGGTTTCATCGCCTGTGAGAGAGCGCGAGAGATAGGTTCGAATCGGAAGTACGGGATTAAAAGACATTTAAGGTGTTCAAGATGTAGAACTTTTGGTAGCTTTTCCGCAATTTACCAAAGTTTTAGTCTACGTATCTCTCGTAGATTTTAATCCTTAAGAAGGTAAGTTGCCTTCCTTCATGACCTACTAAGAAAAATGCCCAGCACTGGTTATCAAGTAACTAAGTCGACTGATGTCATTCCTTACTGTTAATTTGAGCGGGATCAAAATGGAGTTTATATTAAAATTGGAGCTGAATTCCTGTTCCGTTTGGTCATTTGGCGACTCCATAATAAGAAACCAGGACAGTTGGTCGGGCGATCACTAGTGGCCATGGGTTATGGCAACACTGCCTTGGCCGATGTGGTTCACTACTAGACAGAGAGCAGAGAGAAAGCGAGAGTCAACCTGTGGTGGCCGCGAGAGAGCGTAAATACACTTTAAATTGAATCAATTTCGGGGGCGCGCATATACCGAGAAGAGCAGCTGTTGTACCGCGAGCTCGACGCTCTGAGAAGGACTGTAGTCGGCGTATGCGAAATGTGTCTTGCTGCGCGAGTGTTGGTTATGGAACAGACAACACAAGCAGCGTGGCCGGTTTGCTTGTGTCTGGCCACACTAGTGGCACAGTCGTGCGCTGGAACCTCCATGTACTAGAAGAGGTACAGGCCCACGGCCACCCAGGAAAACCCAGGTAGCGGGCACAGATCGATCGTTCTGGTCATTACTTAACTGACGGGAGTCCAAGAAGTCTTGCACTAGAAGCTCCAGGTCATAAATCAGCCTCCTCTGAGAGAAGCTATCGGTGTACCGAAAAATTGTCCGAGAGATCGAGCGTGTGACGGAGAAAGAGAGTGCTCGAGAGAAATTGTGTTTGGTGTGCCGGCTAGTTCCGGTTGGCGTGAGTGAAAAGGCGCATCGAAAGCCGAGCCACCGACGGAACGTGTTCGGCAAGTGAGCGATTGGCGTACTGTGGGCACGGCCAAGAAAACAAGCGCGAAAATCGACTTCCCACCAGAAAGCAACAAGTTTTTGCCGAGTTAGGAAGGGCCTTTGTTTTGGTTTTTCCCAACTGACAGCTGGTAGCTGTTCCGTGTCTCGGTCGGTCGCCTGCTCTTTCCTCGGCTGCTTGGCACACCACTCCATCGCTCGCCGTTGCTGGTGCGCGTGGCGACTGAGTGAGAGTGTGTGGCCGTCACCGTCTTGGTTGCATGTGTGTGGTCAACGTAAACCGGTCAGCGTTTGCATCGGGGCCAGAGTGTTGGTACTGTGTTTTGATAGTTTTTTGACAGAACAAAACCGCCACGAAATCGTCGACACTTTTCCGATACCTCCTGTTGCCGTGTTGCGTGGCGCAAAAAAAAGCGAGACATCCTTCTCCTTGTTTGCGTCGATGGGTGCCTCTGATTGCGCGGTTCCAATCGGAGTTGGCTGTGAAACGGCAGTTGTCTTTTGTGATTGAACAAGTTGTTGCTGTGAGTAAGAGATTTCGGTGTTACCTTTTTGGTGCTCTCCAGGAATCAGGGCAGGAAGTTCAAACCTAGAGGCAAGGGGCCGCGAAGTGAAGGTAACGGAACAAAAATAAATAAAAAAGAAATGTCAGGACCCACTTCGTTAGTCGGAGCGGAAGAGGATGAGCAAACCAATTACGACACACCGGACGAGACCGGCCTTACGAAATCGCAGAAGGTGGCCCTGACGGCCGCGTGGAGTATCGTGAAGAAGGATTTGGTCACGCACGGACGCAACATCTTCGTGATGTAAGTAACCGCCAATCCGAGCCGCGAGGGCCGCGAGTAATCGATGCGATTTGCTTTTCCGTACAGCTTCTTCGAGGAGTACCCGCAGTATCTGGACTACTTTGATTTTTCGGCCTCAGAAACGGTGAGCCCGGATCTGGGCGAAAATCGTTCCCTCCACGCGCACGCGATCAATGTGATGAACTTCATCGGCACCCTGATCGACTACGGGCTGAAGGATCCGACGTTGATGAAGTGTAGCCTGGCGAAGCTCGTCCGGAACCATCGGAGGCGCAACGTGTCGAAGGAGGACGTAGGTGTAAGTATCCTAGGTTGAGTCATCGAGCTGGTATACAGCCATTATATTGGGTTTTGGTTTTGTTGCTAAATTCAGGCCGTCGGAGGTGTCATTATGCGTTATTGTTTGAACGCCCTGGAAGAGCATAAAACGAAGACGCTAGAGGAAGCGTTCGAGGCATTCCTAGGCACCGTAGCGGCTGCATTCGAGTGAGACCAATCGCAGATGTTCGAACCTGGAGTAAGATCATCGTCAGTATCATCGTCAGTATCATCTTCACTGTCATCGATGCCCACCGTTAGCCCATTGTACACCTAGGTGATGGCCAACGAGCACTTGTCGTGTTTCCGAGAAGCTAGACTCGGGGCCTATGCAGCAATAGTGCAGCCATTTTCACTCTCTGCGAACCATTCCAACATGACATGGGCGCTTTTTATGGTCAGAATAGAATAAAATTTTCAGTATCGTATCTTCGTTTGGACTTGTTATCGTTCTTCTTCGGCCGCTAGGGCAAGTTCGACAAAAGTTTTCGAATTGCCGCATTTTGAATGTTTGAACAGCATGAAGTTCGACCAATACCCGTTTAATTTATCGCGAACCTCACAGACCACAGAACTTCTTCTATTAGGCATCACACTCGGGAGGCCGTGGACCTCAATTTGCAGGCTCCACAAAACGGTGGCCTGGTGCTAGGTGCATCGACTGTTCCGCAAAACCCAATCCCGACAAGTCTAATTGAGTTCAATTAAAAGCAATAAAGAAAACTTCGCCTAACGGGACCGATCGATCAGTTCGGGTTCCGGCCAGCAGACCGATGATTAATCTTATCCTTTTCTCTCACCCTGTGGCGACCCTCGTCGATTCGGGTGACTTGAAGCATTCGCCATGTCCTTTGTGGTGCTAAACGGAAACGGAAATACTAGCCGAACGGAGCAACGTTCTACTTCCGCGTAGCCTCGCGTAGGGTCATAAATCGTTCAACACACGGTGTGCCGATACGGACTAGCGGAACCGTTATCCGCTGTACGGTGTCGGATCCGGTTTTGCTTTGAGTAAAGCGGAGCTTTCGCGGATAATTTACTTCCTTTTATCCAAGGGCGAGTATTTTTTATGCCCTTGCACGTCGGGTAGGAACGTAGCTTGTGTGTGTATGTTGTTCCATTTGGGCGAGCCCATCACGTACACCGTGGACCGATCGATCCGTGCGATTCCCCCGTTAAATGATATCCGAAGCTCACACTTTCCGCTGTTCCGCTTCTTTTTTCTGATGCAATACATTTCCTCGATATCTTCGGAAGTCCTTGGAGGTTTCAGTGGGATCCCTATTGTTCATCGTCACTGATAGAGACCGTTTTCTTCGCGGTTTGGATCGCCATTGTTCCAACACCTCAACGACGCGCGGGTTACAAACCGGCGGAAACGGAAGTGAAATATTTCATTCACATCAACCCTTAGCAACATGTAATAGAAAGAACAGTTCTTCCTACTCTTCAGGTTATATATCCGGGTCTTGGGTAGAGCGTCCCATCGGTCCCAGAAGTCCAGTCACGGTCCTTCCGCGAAAATGGGGGCGCCTGGTGGGTTTCATAAATAAGTGTTTTCTACCCGTAACACGAGCGCCCAAAGAAAATGATAAGAATTTGCAGTAAATCAACGAAGTGCCGCCGCTTGGCACACTGCCAGTGACGTTCAGTGAGCTGGGGACGAAGTTGTTTTGTGAGCATTCCAAAAACAGTCACATCACCACCGTCGTCGTAATCTAAATTACGAGTAATGCCGCTTCTTAGACGGCAACTGCCAAGCATCGGAAGTGTTCACAACGGTTTTGTGCATAGTTATGAGCCGACTTTATGGGTTAGTGGACTTAGTATTTGTTGCTCGCCATCTTCCAAACCAAACCAGTTTTACAAATACTCATGCAAGAACCAAAAAGGGCTTACGTTTCTGTCAACTGGATGTCTCTGTTTAAATGTTTTACTCCCTCCCAGATTTGTTTGTTCAACTACTTGCTAAGTGGCGATGGGTCGTGAAGCAGAAAAGCTCCACAAAGCTTCCGACCGAGTATTAAAGAGAGGCAGTGAGAGGAAGAGAGAGCGGAAGTAAGGAAAGTTAGTGCAAGCCCTTTCTTTTACTCTTACGGGAGAAACCGAATCTTGAACTTCCTCCGTGTATCAGAAGGTTTTTGGTGAATAATGGCAGCCCTTTCTGGTGGTGCCATTAGTTCGAGTACTGGCCCTGCTTCTGCACATGATGGATCAGCAGCGTTCGGCTGGTTTGAGGTGCACAAACTGTGGTGCGATAATGCTTACAGCTAAGTTGCTGATCCGGTTTCAGTTCTCCTTCCTGGAAACTGAACCCCTTCCAGACGATGATGAGTGAGTGTGGTAGCCATTTTTCCTCAACACATTGTACCGTTTTCGGTGCGGCCATGTTTATTTTTTGTTTGTTCATTGGACCGATTATGAGGGACCAAAGTCATGTACAGACCGCGTGACTAGTCTGAAAGCTTTACGTTTTCCTAGGTGTTGTGTGGAGTTGGACAAGTAGTTGTTGCAAAAGAGTGAAGCCAAAGTAAACTCTGGGAAACCGATTATAAACAATTGTTACCACTGCAAAGAAGAGAGATCCTCGGTCATCTATCATGTCCATCCGTTGCTTTGCAAAAGCTCGTTGTACTTCAATACGGACGTAACTTGATTTTGTGTTTCTTTGTGCATGTCTTTGGTTGTTAATTTAGCAGCAATTTTTCAGATGTTACTCTAGGATTACGTGGGAAACTTCAAGCTAATTTTAAAATCAAGAGACCGCTGAATTCCATTTCTCCTTTCCACGGTTCGGTAAGTATGAAAATAATTTTAATTTTATCAATATTGTTTAACAGTTACGGAAGATTTCTCTTCACCTAATCTAGTGAATATTTTACGTGTGGAAACTCAAATGACACTCAATCCGCGTAACGGCTTGATGCCGGCAACTCCGCATACGAATCGAACATGAAATCACAACTTCTCTCACCAACTTTGAAACAAACGGTTGCCGACGAAACTTTGACAGCAATGGAAACTATATTTCACGTTCAAACTATCCCGGTCGTAATCCAGTGCACAGGGCAGAAGTTCTCATTATCTTACCGTGGAATAATGCATGATTGTTCCGAACAAAGTTTCCCCGATAAATAGGTGCACTTGCCGGTGCGTGTTTCCCACCTTGGCACATTTATTTTTCTACTTCATTTGCCCGGTTGCCGTTGCTTATTTATCCTGCACCGCATTTATCTAAAGAAACGCTTCGTTCGAAAACTCTTAAACTAACGCGAATAATTTATGGCCGTCTGCTGCCGTCTCACCCTCGGGGAAGCTCGAGGAAGGGGCCCGTATCGATGACAAAAAGTTCATTTTCACCTTTCCCAACTCACCGGGTTATAATTGTAGGAACGATACTGCGGTGCTGCGGCCTAGCACTTTTCACCGCGAAGCGCTGCGTCTTTCGATTTGGCGAAGCGTTGCAATTTTCATTAATCATTTCTATGTCGTCTAGTTTGTACGGAAATGACTGTAAGACTAAGCATCGAAATTGAACCAGAGAAAGGCCCCTAATGGAAGGTGCTACTGAATGGGAAACCAATGGATGTGTTTCGAATTCCGGAAACCGAAGAAAGAGCACATTGATTTATTTAACAGTTCATTCGATGCCAGGTGACCCGATTTCCCATCGTTTGGTATTATACAGAAAATCATTAGGTTTGTAAAGTTTCGTTTTTTAAGATAAATTGATGTTAAATAAATAGCTGCGTGATACATTATGGGTGGCTTTATTCTTGGTCCATATACTCTGTTGTAAAAAATCGTCTTCCGGAAATGGTAACGCACATTAATATAAATGGTTTTTGAAATATCTACTATAAATTTCACCAACTGTATCCAATTTCACTGTATTTTAATTTCCAAGCCACTGACGGGTATATCCCAGAGAATGGTACTGTACCTGCACTGTAACAGATCGCTTTTGAAGAAATACCATACTACCATAAACATAAATTGCCCATTCACCTCTAGCGTTACATATATTTGCATGCTCAACGGACTTATGCGTAAAACTTATTCCATTAGGTCCGCCTATTCGGCCACCATTACCCATTCGAAGCATTGGCACCAGGGCCGTTGCAACTGGCGCATAGGCAATCGAGAAAGGTTGGCAGCAGCTACTCTCCAACCGCCCCGAGGGGGTGTCCTGATAAAACTTCAAATCCTGCGCTCCTGTTACTATGCATGGATGGAATTTCAGCACTCCCGTGTGCTCGGTGTGATCAACCGGAATCGATCGATTGACTGATGGATCGGTTGCCGGGTGCGTGCGCGTGAAAGTCGGTCATCCGGAAGCGGAACTTGTCAGGATATGTGGGAACCGTCTCTTATCCAGCACCTTTCCACCCATGGTAGGTTGTAGGACCTATCCACCTAGGGTAGGGCTCGTCCGGAAACTATTGCTCAGTAATTTTATTGGAACTGCGTTGTGTGGCTAGCGTGCAATATTACATAGAAATGGGAAAAGTTTGACAAACATAGCACTCAAGAAAATAATGGCTTCGATACGTCAGCGAGGTGACATTTTATTCATAGGCCCTATTTTATGGCAACCTTCACGACCTGGCTATCGAAACTGTTCTTCTCCGAAATAATTTAAACACCTGCTTTGGTGTGGCCTGCTTTCTAGCGGCAACGGAGCGGAAGCCGAACAGGCGAGGAAATTGATTACTCATGCTCACGATTGTGGCTGTGGTCCGTCAAGCTTCATGTTGTGCTCCAAGGCTCCTCTCCCCGAAGGCGCCAATTTTGGCATTTGGCAGGCGCAATAGAGATTGACGGGGTGAGCACAAACACCACAAGATTAATTTCCGCTAGCAGCTTTCCGATCGATTCACATGCTGGGCTCGTTTTGCTGGTGTAAGGTATTGCTAATTTTAGATAAGATTAGACAAACAAGCGGCCTGCGTAGTGAGCTTACTGTTTTAGGCGTACGGCGGCATGGTTATTGGTTGCGATTCCGTGATCAATAGGATTGAACACTGCCAGGGGCTTTGTCAAACTACGATAAAATTTCATGTGAGCAGTTGAGGTAAATTAAGGCATTGGAATCACATTGAAATAATTCGAACAAAAATTATAACAACTCATGCTTAGCTATTTCGCGGTTTTTGTTGCTTTGGTAGTCCGAAATTGCGATTGATATTGCCCGATACTCATTCTTAAATGAATGGGATTTGTAATTTTAAAACAACATGCAATGTGTTACTTTCACTTGGTGCAATATCTTGCTATTCAACAGGGCACGATAAATTATTATCGGAGATTAAATTTAAAGGCATTTGTATCGGCTACAGTCGCACATCAATAAACAAATGGGGCCAAATGGCTTAACGTCAATACTTTCCATTACGCGCGAAATGTAATAAAGACGCAAAACATTTGCGTCAATCAATCCCAAAATAATTCCAATTCGATTCGATCCGGCCACTCCTCCGCTTTCCTTTTCATTTTGTTCCACGGTTGATAAATGAACCGACATAGCGGGCACTGGAAACCTGGCGACGAGTTGCGTGTTGATGGGAAAATTAGAACCCATTAATTTGCGCGCCCGCCAACTCCCAGCTCGGTCTCGGGAAGCGCGCCAAACGGAAGAATCAATTTTCGTGTAAACCACTGTAATTCATTTCACTAAGCCACCGCGAAGATTGGTTTAATCTTCGGGACAAGCTTCCGGGAACCTCACCTCCGACGTCGGTCGGGGAGATTAAATTAAATTCATATTCAAAAAATATATTAAAACCCGAACCTCGTACCGAATTCCGGGGCTTGGACCGAATTCCGGAACCGTCTATTCGGAAGTGGGGTCACGGCTTGGGAAATTTTATCACGAACGGAAAACTAATCTTATCACCATTGTCTTTTGCGGGCGATGCAAGGCTTGGGGTGCTGCGCGCTCAACACTTTCGGTTTCTGGGGTTATTAATTTCGCTCGGTAAGCCACAAGTCTTCCGTAAAGGATGCCCTTTTGGGAACCCCGCGCCCGGGAAAGGTAGGTGTTACAATGGCGAATGACCGAACGGGAACCGCGTGAGGGTTATCCTTTTATTTTAAATTAATTTCAGTTCGCGGTTCAATACTTCCGGCACCCACGGAGGGCGTCGGTGCCGAAAAGGTCGCGGCGAAATAATATCTATTTCGAAGCGTAATGTCTGCCGCCGAAACGTGTTCTCGGTTCGAGTTTTCGGTTTAATATACTTCTCCGTGACCGTGGTGTCCTTTTGCGATACTGTGGGCACACACGTTCGCCACGTAAGGTCCTGTGACCGCGAACCAACAACCAACGAGCGAGATTGGACCGAACGAATGACATTGTCTTTTCGGGGACGGGTTGTGGTATTCGACCTTTGGTCCTACGGAGGGACCGTGTGAGATGATCCATGACACAGGTTCGCTCAAAGGATCGAAACGTTGTGCCGTACGCTGTGGCAGAGTCCCAAAGTGTGTTAACGCAATATGGTGTACCACAAAAGACCACAATTGAACGTGTTTTAAAATATCTGAAACTTTTGCAAGAGAAAATGGATTGTAGTTTTATTTAGTTGAAGCGTTGTACAAAACAGTGACGTGAGGCTACGAGAACCGTTACATTTCGGTTGGGTTTTGTGTCAACAAATCGTAGCTAAAATAGTTCAAAACACACTTCAATTTCTGTTTCGCTCAAATTCACATTCCACTGCCGGTGCTCACAACAATGTCGCTTTGGGCGGGTTTTTTTTCCAGGTCACAAGTGGCAAACGAACTCCAGAACTGGAGAAGGGCGGGTCCTAGCACGAATCACGTGCCGTGACGTAAAGTAATTTTTTAAATCACTATTTGTTTTCGATTAACATCGAAAACGGGATTGTACTTTTCTGTTCGCTGCTATTATTTCAGTCCCGGTCGTTCCGTTGCCGAACGGGTTTCGTTTGCATACACTTAACGAGCGCATTTCGGTATTCTACATGCTACCCCATTCGATCGGATATGTCTGCGTTCTGTGACACAGAAGTGCGTGATTGTGCTCGCCAATGGTGTTCTGGTTTGCGATTATTATTAAGCTTTTTACATTAGCCTGCTGCCAATCATTCGATTATAAAAGAGTCTCGGTGCACGAAATGTATTTAGTTACTCAACTATAGGGCGTTCCTTCAGTCTACTGCCAGGTATCGGGTTCTGGGTACAGAATTGCTGTTTTATATTTCGTATCGATCAAACAGTTTTCCCAGTTTTAATTTGAAACCGGAACTCGGTCCGCGGGTCCGCGTTTCCAGCTGCAATAAGATGCAACATGAAGCCTGATGAAGCCAATAAAAATCGCGAAACGTAATAAAACATCAAATTAAACCAATTGTTTACACTGCGCTAGCGCGCGAGAGAGACCTTCAAATGAAACAATTGTCTGCGGAGCCAAAAGGTACTTCCGATCGAAAACGAGTTGTAAATTGTAACCGTTAATACTTCCGACCACAAATCGCGACGTGTTTTTTTTTGTAGTGCACGTCCGTTTGAACTGACTGGTCGGCAGAGGAATAAAATAATAATAAAGTGAAAGCAAAAACCAACCGAAGCAGTGGTGCTGCGGAAAACCACCCGAGAACGTGCCATTTTCAACCGTTCCGGCTGCAACGGGAATGCATGAGAGTGTGCGGGCGCGAGAAGGGTGAAGTCTGGAACCTGAGCCGGGGCCGGGTATCATTCAATCATACACACGCATCCCTTGCGTAACTCCTGGCTTGTTGTATTTTTTCCATCAAAGGACAGTGGAAATGGTCCTTGACCGAATGGTTCGACGGGGAAAAAAAGTTCAATTAAATCGTGGAAGTGGAAAATGGAAACTGGTCACTCGGCAAGCGAGGCGAAGAACAAAAATACTTTTGTTGGGCTCCACAAACCCTGCGGCCACGGTTTGTTACACAAGAGGCATCAATCCTTCGGTGGATCTCCGTACAACGGACTAGTAACGGAGCGTTGATTTTTCGTGGGCTGACCAAAGGGCCAAAGGAAGGATAATGATTTTGCTCGGACACGTTACGAGGGCCCGTGCTAGGCTCAGGGGGGATTGTGCATTTTTGATCCACGCGAACCATCATCGCCGGCGACTTTGGGCCGGGTGGCCGTAACGCAGAACGACCGACCGCGTTGATCGAATCGAACTGGCTGAAATGATGCGGTTTTGAGGTTTTGGAGTTGTGCGGAACGGAAAGACGTTTGCGATGCGGCTGGCAAACGATTCGATTCGTCCGAAAAGCCCACCGTTGCAACGGAAGCATTGGTCCGGTCCGGAGGAAAAAAGGTAGTCGGCAAATATTCGCCCAACCCGACAAAAAAAAGGGTGTAGCAAATTTTCAACACATCGCTTTTCGCAGGAGTACACCGTCAGGCCGGGGTTTGGATTCGGGTGGGACCAAATGATTGTTTTATCCTTTGCCACACGGGAAACGGTTTTGCGTTCCGGGAAATTGCCCGCTACCGATCGATAGAATGCAGCATAGGCCCCCAAGTTATAGTCCCAGGCAACGTGGGAACGGTTTTACTCTTCACGTTGCAACTTTTACATGCCGTGTTTGTTGGAACAAAAAGTAGACACGTTTCAGTTCCTGGAGGTAGGTACGTGCGGACCTTTATAAGGGCTGTGCTATGGGCTTTCTTATTTGAGGTCACTTTTCAACCCGTGCTGTTTCCATAATCATAATTTCGATGCTAAACTGGATAGTAAATAATGATTTCCCTCGCTAATCACGTTGCAGGAACCGGCAGAAGCTTTGTCATCGTCAACTTTTGCACTATCGAAAAGTGATTAAATCGACAAATCCGCAACGCGGCCATCGGAGAATTATTGAAATTTATGTTTCAAACCAACACGAAGCCGGCCGCTGGCCTAACATTGCGTTGCGCATTTATTTTTGCTGCTCGTCGAACTCTCGGCTCGAATAAACAAATTATAAAACAAAGCCCACAATATGGCCGAGCCCGGGGGCGTTGAAAAAATCAACATAAAATAGAAACTCAAGTACCGGGGGCTGGAGCGCGACCGACCCGAGCCCAATGTGACCTATTAGCTTTCGACCACAACCGCCATCGATTGTCAAGCGCATCCTTGTTCATTTTGGTTAGACGATTAAGCCGCGCGACTCGATAACGAGGATCGATTGGTTTCACAATCAGTTTTGTTGTTCCCCGTCCCGTTTCACCCATCGTCTATAGTTAACCACAGTGTTCTCTCTCGCTCTCTGTCTTTCTCTGGTGCGATCAGCAATTTGCTAGTGGTGTGTGGCTTTGCGGGTGTGGTAGGATGCAAAAATAATTGATGGATTATGGGCTACACGTGGTACGAACGGAAGGGATGATGATAAGTTGCAGGTTGTTTTTGCATATCCCTCCACAGATTCAACGGCCATCGGCCGAATCGCCATCACCGGCCAGTTACGACCAACTCTTTATGATGTGTTCATTTAATAGCGTCAGCAGTTTGTGGAATCGATTCGATCGATCAATATTTTTTAACGATACCACTCGTTGCTCGGGCGGGCGGAGTCCATCGGGTAGCGGATTGATGTCGCGTTAGGTTGGCGTCCGTGGAACACGGTTAGCGAAAAAAGATCCCAGGGGAAGGTCTAACCAGGTAACATGCAGCAATGATAGCCCATAGTAAAGTACTCAGCAAATGGATGCTGGTCGGGGATTGACGTTTGGCAATCGACGCGGAAATATTGGTATTGCTGTTTCGTTGTAGGTACCCCATCGAGATTACCGTTTAAGCCTTCCGATTCTAATTTGAATATTTTTTTGATTGCTAAGTGGTATTCATATTTTTATTGACCGTGCTCCAATTTGCATACAGTTTCATCCTATTTTCGTTCAATATAGCAAAATCATTCAGCAAAAGGAAATTTTTTGCCATTTCCAGTACCTACGTTCGGACGAATTTTATTGAATGAACTCAACGCTACACGAAAACGGCCTATATTTGGTGCTCGGTAAATAAATAAATAAAAAAAATACATAAAAAAAATAAATAAATAAAACACATTTTCAAATTGTAAGTTATTTCCTGGGCTGATTAATTTGCGAAGCGGACATTGAATTTAACCACTTAGGTGACATAAACTTAACGACCGGAAAAGATACGGCCCGGAAAGACGGCTTCCGACTCGAAATCGGAACGGAGGCCGTCTTCGTCGGGTTCGAAAGCTTCATCCTGTACCCACTGATAGATTGACCGTCAAACCGCACTCGACATTTAATCTTTTCCTCAAAAGATGCCCGTCCATCGTTGCTGCCGCCACCGGAGTAGAGTAGTAATGCGATTATTTGGAAGTTTATCATGGTAATAATAAAAAAAATGATAAAAACCCATCCTTTATCAAGCGAGACAAACAAGGGCGACAATAAATTGTGACCACTTTTCCACATCATTTATCTCCCATTTTTATGCCGTGCCGTGCGGTGAACACACGCGTGCCGGCTTGCGTCGTTCGGCTCCAACATCCAGCGCAGCGTCGTTTCGGGGTTTCCGACGGATTCCTACGGGCCCCGTTCCCAATTTCCCACACGCTGATCCCGAAGTCAGGATCCCTCGATCGGCGAAGGATGGCTGATGATGGTGGAGATGATGAAGGTTTTCTGAAGGCTGTGCATGAAGAAGAACATGATGAACATGACACCATTTATCATGCGACACCGGTTCTACGCAGGCGACCGTTGCCGACAAACTCGGAGACCGGTGTTCCGATTTTCGGAGGCATCTTCGCCCAAACGCGAGGTGTCATTCAATTACGACGCAAAACCGAAAAATGCCCCACTCTCGGCCCAGTAAAGCAGAAACCCTTTCGCTCGCCGCCGACAGGACGACGGAGTCAGTTGGGCAAGCATATGAGCCGGGGCGCGGAACGCCGAAAAGGGCGACGATGACGATGGGCAAACGGCAGGTCCTTCGGCAAGCGAGCATGCCGGATGGGAGACTGACGGATGCCCATCCTGCACCGGAATTCGATAAGTATGCTCCAATTGTAGGCATCATAAAAAAATGATGAAGAATTTATTATGTTTGGATGACAAACACCAAACGCCTGATTGTTCCTGCGATGGTGTTTTCTGTGGTAGCTTTTCAATTTTCCATCATTGTTTCTGCGGGAGGTTACCCCGTTCGCGGGAAACAGAACTGATCCGTACGAGTGATGAATGGATTTCTTCGACAGTGAGAAGGTCGTTTCTGGGAATTGATTGCCATTAGCCGTGCCCTCGAAGGGTGCTAACAGCCGTGAATGTGCTCGAAGATTGCATGTAATGAATCAACATTGTGGCTCGCTCTTTTGACTTTATTCGTTCAAGATTCAAAACTATCGAATCTGTTTCTGGCAATTGTAGATAAAAAAAGGAAACCTGGTTGTTTGAATGCACGTTTGCAATACAGGTATAACTATCAGAAAACATCCAAAACTTTGATCAGAAGTCCGTAGGTAGGATGAATATCAAACTTCAAAGTTTAACATTTTCTCCGACGTTTTTAATTTAATTAAACTTCTACGTAGTGGTCCTAAGTATCAAACTCTCAAGACCAGCATGCCTTCAGCACCGCTCTCTGCTTGCTTCACTTCTGCGTACCTGTGCCCGAACGGGCTTAAAACTCTAAATGGTTCCACTTTACGTAAGCATAACTATTGCGCTTGCTGCTTCTGCTGAAAAGAAAACCCCAACGAGGACAGCATCCGGTACAGATGACGCCAGCGAGACAGGTGGGCCAGCTCTTTGGCGGCCAAGACTTACACCCAATCGTGCGGCTCCCGGATGAGCCGGTAATTAAGAAAAATAATCCCTCCGACAGTCAACTCCAACTCCGGCCGGAAATTGGGCATTTCCGTGCAGTTTTTGCGCACTTCACCGTGGCTTCTGGGAATGGATTCTGGGCCCGCCGGGTGATGCTGGCAGAAACTTTTCCAAGGACTATCAAGCGGGCACCGACGATTCGCAGCAACGAATTTGCCGGTGGCAGCAACTTTCGCGGGAAAAGTGCCGTTTACTGCAGCCCGTGCAGGCCATTTTTGGGACGAGCGAAAAAGTTTAAAGTTATATTAGTGAGGAAACGAAAAAAAGAATGAAAACCATTCTGGTTCGTGACGTTTCGGTCTCCGTGTGAGCTGAAAGCGCCTCCTTTCGTGTCGGGGCGCCCAATGGCCCGATCACGTACTGTATGGAAAATGAAGCAATAACCGTTTGCGGTACGTTAACTCGTGACGATTTCCGGTTTTGAGGTATGCGCCGTTTTTATTGGACGAATGTGACATCGTTCTGACTAAAAAAAAGAGTATTACTGCCAGACTCATATACATTTTACCGCAGCTCGTTTGCGAATTGGGAATTTTTTTAAATGGTCTTACAGCGCAGTACAAGACAATAAGCGGAAGTTTCTGCTTCTTCTTGCCCGACCCATCCCATCATCTTGCGGATGATGGATGGCTTGGAAGTGGGTATTTAAGAAAGTTTCTCCACCATTTTGTGTAAACGACGGCCAGTGCCGGGGGAAGCACGAATCTGATCGGAGCAAATGATCGCTAAACATAATTAAAATATTCATTACCCACGGTATGCCGTACGGCCACCATCCCGTCGGTGCCGTCCCGGGTCGCCGCAATGTAGTGAAGATTATCGTTGTGTTGGTGAAAAGTCAAGCGCAACAAATTAAAAATACTTGAGCTTGAAATTAATTCCACTTCCTTCGCGTGGCAGCTGTTGCCGCGTTGTGTTCGAGCTCAACTACCCACTCAGGCAGTCCCGTGCTGCCTCGCTGAGGCTCCTTCGGACGACCCAACTCCACCGGGCCGCGTCTGGTATGCGGGCCGGTGGGCGGTCGTCTCCGCGCGCTAATCGGAATTAATTAAAAATAGTCAAAAACCGGAGCTCGACTCTCGCGGGCTCGAGGAATGTTTTTATTTCACCACACACACACAAACGGTTTTGTGACTGCCTTCGGCTAACTTACCGGCCTGGGGTCAGGATTTCTTATTTTGGCAAAAGATTCGCAGCGATTCGGAGTTGGCAGAATCTGAGGACGGCGGTTGGTTGCTTCATTTACGGTGCGGTCGAACTTTTGATTCCGTAGCATAGGAAAGCTGAGTGGCAAAAGCACGCCAACGGAACGCGGAAATGTACCGGGGATTTTATGGCCGGAGATACAGGCTTTTCGGTGCTCTGGTAGCTGGTGACGCAAAGATTTACGAAAACGGTTCGTGACAATATTGGAAATAGGCCTTAAACATTTGTTGCTGGCAGGGAAATTCCAGTCAAATCCATGCCGGGGGAATAAGATTGAACGATGTGACTGAAGTTTAGAAATCTAGGGTCTCTAAACTTATTGAAATTATAATTATGCTTTTTATTATGAAAACGGTTCTAGCGGCCGATACGCCTGAAGGTATGCAATAAGAACGTCCTGCTCGTTCAGAATGCAAAAAATGGTAACGGCGTTTTAAAATAAATGAAATAACGCCTCATTTATGGAACGAGTTGCATTCAGAAGTAAGGTATGTGCTTAGGGTTTTGCAAGAGCTCGGTGATTATCGTTTCAGCATAAATAAAGCAATGCTCCCAGACGCAGATGCACATGGTCGCATGCTGTCGGCACCTATCTTTGCACCTTTAGAAGCATTTGAACGGGTCTATGTTTCACCAGATCACTTACAAACCGTCCTGTGGTTGGGCTGCGGTTCAAAGGGCCATCAGGGTTGTGAGTAACCCACCGAAGCCAACGAAATACGAACCGATAGTTTGTGGATAGCCGTGTTTGCTGCAATAGGCGTCCTGCTAGCATTGAGGAATGTTTTCTCAACACTGAGTATCCTCTTTACGACCGGGGACCGAAGGTTATTCGATCAGTAATGAGTGCAAGTCCCGCTTGGAGCAAAGGTTGTCACGGCGATTTACTTACATACCCACCGCGGAGCCAAGAGATGGTTCTTCTACATCGAGCCGCACATCTTGGCTATTCTACCAAAGAATGCCTTTGTTGGGTGGCTACAAGACCGCCGTACCTTGGCAGAAGCTCGGGGCGCACTGTGGCGTTTTGTATCTTAGTTGTAAACTGAGCTTCTTTCGAGGGTCAGGACTAGGGACCGCTGGTTTAGCACTTTCGGAAAAGCATCCATTTCCACTCGAAGGGGCACGATGTAAACGGCATTGCAAATGTGAATAACAATCGTCATAAATTTCGCATCACAGCACACAGGTCTTTGTCCGTCGGCCCGTTTTTTCCTTTCCCAGGAAGCTCTTCCGGATGTAGTTGGTCCGAGCGCAGGAAGAAAAGCCATGTAAAAGCCATTGCCAGGGGCCCAGTTGCTTATCTCCGGAATGGGCACAGGACGCTGCTGGACGGGATTGGCTGGGACGGTGACTCAGAATGGCACCGGAAATGATGGGGTTGTCATCGTGCGTCGTTGTTTGTTGTGGGACCGTTAAAGTGTGGCCGAGCCCTGGAGCGCACTGAAATGGACTCGGATCTAAGCAATTGATCGAACCCCAGTGGTCAGCTTGCAGGACAATGTTCTCCGACTGCCCTCGGGATGAAATATAATGGGACAGAGGCTCTCAGGTTTGATTTATGGAATATTGAAAGAGCTCAGCTTCCGCCGCAGGCGGCTAATAAAACCATAGCCGGCAGGTGTTCGGCGTTAAGTCTAGAGAGCAAGAACACTTTTCCACATTGGAAATGAATGGTGCGTGCTTGCCAGTGGCTTCTCGGAAAGTGCTGGGTAATTGCTGCTGCGATGGTTATGGAATTGTTCCTAATTGCCAACCGAATGGAGTGAATCAATAATTCATGGAAAAATGAGTGGATGCATTGAAAAACCTATCATAACATTGTGGCTGGATGCGACATCAATGCCGAAACAACACAATTCTTTGGTTCAATCAATTTGCCAAATGTCTTGGATTATTTGAAAAATCTCATTACAAGCAATGTATCTGTATTTCATGAAGCATGAATCTGAACTAACAGGTTCAAGGGATGGACATCATATGACAATTCGGTTGGGGGACAGAGTGATATTTTATGTAAATGTAGAACAAATGAAATCAACGTTTCTTCACCTATTGTTCGGATATCCACATGATCACATGATCACATGATGACGGCGGTATAAATTCTCAATTTGGTCACAAATTTTCGCGTTACTGAGCGTAATCGGATTGAAATTCGTTTCATGGCAGCCATGCCCATCATTCTGCCGTCGGAGATATAGTCTGCTGGGTAACGTACGCTACACAACCCACTGCATCGGTTCGTGACGGTACGAGCGCCACTGTTAATTATATCAAGAATTTCGAAAACGAGAACAGCTCGCTACAACCTTAATGAATTTACCAATCTGTAGACGGTACCGGCGACACGGTGTGTTCCATTGTGTTCCCACGGCGAGCACTGGCCATCCACCACATCAAGCCACGTCAAGTTAATGGCGATATGGACAGGAGATATGAGAAAACGGTGTCGAATGTTCGCCACCGCCGCCGTCGAGTTCCCGGAAGTGTCGGAAAGTTTTCGATTAGTTTTTAATATATTCCTAATGAAGTAATTTAAATTCACACTGTTGTGTGCACCGTAGAGGTGGCTCGACCCACCAGCGACAGCTGCTGCGAATGGTGAAACGCAACCGGGGCGTGCCTTTGATGCCCTCCGTGAAATCCTACCACCCCCCCAAAGAGGCTGGATTGGATAAAGCTGGATTTTATTTTGGACACCGGATCGAGATGCTTCGACACTAGCGACAGTTCTGGGCTAGAATCTGCCCGGTACGCCAGAACTGCGCCAACATGGGCCCCAGATTTGGACAACTCGAATCGAATGTTCCAGTTGTGCAGGTGTCGCAATGAGTGCGCATTGTAGGGCCCGTCCACTAGGGCACTTTGAACTGGAGTGAAAATACATTAGCTCCTATCGGATCGTGTCGTGCCACAGATTTCCAAGAAGCAGTAACAATGAGCTTACGACTATGTCGTTGGCTTATTTTTCCCAACCCCGGGAAAAGTTCCTGGCACGCCGGAATGGCACGCTAGTTGGCGAGTTTATCTCGAATCGTGGAGGGCTCGTTGGGGACACAAAGTTGGAACATTTAAATGTAAACGAATCGAACGTATGAGCATGAGCCCCAGGCCCATCATGAATGAAGTGGAATGGCCAATGCCGTGTAATGTTGCAAGTGCTAAATAGTCTCCATCGTTCTTTGCCAGCGTTGTTTATGCTGCTTGTCGAGGGTCGAGTTTCCTTCGGGGGCAACGAATCGGATGTAATCGAAGTGAAAATGCCCGGGAAGTTCAGAAAGAAATTTATCACACCCACCAGCAGCGCACAGCACATCAGTGGTGGTAATTGGTTGCCAGTGTTTTTTGTCCGGGAAGCCATTACGCTATGTTTAGCCACTGGGCAAAGAACTGGGTGCTACAGTTCTGAGAAATGAAACTATTTTGAGATGGTGGTAACTTGATGCAAAACATAACACTCCGCCGGAGTTTATGGGCTTTGCTCGAAATGTTTAAGAAGCACAATGAGCCAGGTATGCTGCGTTTTGTTGGAGTTATTAATTAAAAACCCCAAAGTGCAACGCGCTAGGCACTCGCCCACTCGCCCAGGGATTGGCCATTACTTTTCACGCTAATAAATTAACTTTCTCGGAAGAAGACGCCTGCATCTGCTGAACGTCTGAAGAGCAGCGCAAAAAAAGGAAACCCGAAAAAGGAACTTTCCTGGGAGCCGAGACCGGAGTGCAACAAAATCATCAAACGCCTTTCCTCTCGCCGGAAACAGCCCCCAAAAAGTCGCCACGAGATGGCGCTCGGAGCGGTACGGGGTGAAATTTAATTATCAAACTCATTTGCATCTCGCGCACGGAGATAAACAATATCTCCCGTTCGTGGCAAACCCAAGGACCCGGGGTGGCGCGTTGCTTGCACTTGGTTTTGAAGCTCGGTCCGTACGAGTAGAGAAACATTCCTCCAGTGTTCCCCTGCCATCACTGACCTAACCTCAAAGGGACACTTTCGAATGGTGTGTGCAATGTGTGTGTTTGTGCCGCGTTTCGGTTGTAGTACGCGGGGCCATAACCGCTCAAAGGCTCATTGGCATAGCCGCTGGGAGCTCGCCACCTCTTATCGCACCGTAAATGCGCCTGCAAGGTAGGCAACCATTATCGCAGCCACCATCTTCGCATCGGTGCCAACTCGTTTCATCTTGCAGAGACGCCGTGATGGTCGTCGTAATTAGTTCAAAAGCCCGGCTAAGGAAAGCGCTGCACCGCGTACCACGCTGCACACGGTTTACAGTGGGGCTCGCGATTGTCGGGCTCGAGTTTTGCGGTAAACTTACGCCGTTGGTTTGTCTCCGGATTGGCAAACAGGAAATGGACTTCCTGCAAGCGAGAGAGAGACAGAGAGAACTGCACACTAAACGTTTTAGTTGAATGTTTACTCGGCACACGAGAGGCCAACCGACCAAGTTGTGGATCCAAAGATCGAAGTTTGTGTGTTGGGATAGCGCGTTAAGCAAGCAGATGGTAGCGGTCCAGGTCCTGCCAGTGTTGAATGTCAATAAACACAAGCAAACCGTGCCGTGAGTGGGGCTGGTCAATGAGGAACCGATATGAAGATGTTATTTCACTTCACGAACCGGCTGCAAAGTGGTTCGGCGCCGTTGGTGCTGTTTATTTTCCATCAGCTTGTTGCGGTTGTAAACCATTCGATTGAAGTATCCAAACGGAACGCAAGTGCTCGTGGTGGTCTTGTGATAGGCACTTAGGAGCAACCGATGAAAGGTGCTTTCGACGTTGATCTAAATCCATTACCCGGCTCTTAGCGATCGGCACCAGTTCTATGATACTTCCGTGCTATCTAAAAGTACAATCCTTGCCGAACCGACTTAGAAGTGCCACTGTGAGACCTTGGAGCTTAGTTTGTCCACTAGGTACTTGCGTTCCCGCGGTACTTGAGGAGGGACTCAATTTCGCTATTCTTGGGTGTAATAAAGGGAAACTTAAAGACTAAATCGCAAACTTAATTGGTGTCTGCTCGTACCTCGTGATTCATGTGAAATAACCAGTTAGTTTTGTTCAAAACACCAAATGGCAGAAAGTATTCCCCAAAGGCTTATTTGCAGTGGGGGCCCTTAACTCTTAATAGGTTTTCTCTTAAAACGGTGCCCCGCTCTACATAAATCAGTTTAATGTTGTTTACCTTCTCATTACGACATAATTATTTCATCCATTAATGAAGGGACACACAACCCTCTCTGTCTCTCTCTCTTGGGGAACTTTGCCTTTTCAGCGAAGTCATTTTGTGCCCTCTGGGGCAAGATGCCGTTCCCCGTGCCGAAATCGCAATCGATTGGCACAGTCGCTTAACGTTCGTGCATTTTTGATACCTTGCACTCTATCCAACGTTGCGTGTCGCGCACAGGAATCGGCTCTCAAATCCTAACCTCAAACTCCGGGTTCGGGGGCGGCGGCTCGTGGAAGGAAGATGGTGGCCCCCTTGCCAGTGAGGGCGGTGAAAAGTTGAGTAATTAAACTGATTATCAAAAGTTTTTATCACATTACCGACTGGGGCCGACGGTCGGATCGCACCGTGGATGTCATCGCCGTTTCGCAATATTCGAACGGTATGTTGCAGACTGTAAAGCCTTGCCAGGCTAACTGAGCCCGCTGACGACGATGTTGATAACGAAATGATGATGAAATGGTGCGCTAGTCAGCGTGGTGGTGAGTAATTTTCCCTCACCGCAAAAACGGCCCATACGGCCCGGGATGGGAGTGAAAAGCATCGCCTAAGCGTCAGGTTATCGGGAAAATGGCGGGTGGAAAATCTTTCATGTTTCAGGGAGGAAAGCCGCACCGAGGCACCGGCAGCGTAGTGTATGCAAAACGCAGTTCATTAAATAAATGGATTAACTTTTCCGATCAGCACACTCACCACGGGGACACACTGACACATCAAGCTGGGCCAGAGGCCGTACCCGGTACAGCGTGGCTGCCGGGCGTTTGATGGCTTGCCGGGGGTTTGAGGATTCGCGAGACCCGCCCAAGACCCGGTGTTGATAGAGCATGATTTTTGACGGTGGTGGTAGTTGTAAAATGCAAATTTAGCACCGACGGTTGTTGTATCGCATTTACGGGCGGGCCCGTACCTTGGGAGGGTGTTGAGTTTTGGCTAAGCAGAAGAAGCTGTCGGCCCAGCGAATCATAATCGCATTTCCATGCAAAATTCCTTCCAATCTTCGGCAGCGGCAGCTGCTCGAGCAAAATACTCACCTCAGCGCTTGGGCCCAGGGAAAGTTGTGGAATTTGCGCGAAGACAATTTTGCTGCGGTGCGCGTTCTTCATTGCTTCAAACATCCTTCACATTCGTTTGTGTTCGCACTCCGGGAACCGAGGCAAACCGGCGCCGCCATAACTTTTAAAACTAAATTAATTTGATTTACTTTCGGCCGGCTCGCGCTTTTCCGAAGAATGTTTAGATTATTGTGGCGTCCGTGTGGCATCCTGTTTAGGGGAAAAAAAATCCAACACACGGAAAATGGAGAAATAAAAAGGAACCCGGAAACACACGCCGGCGAATCGTGGTGTGGAGCCTCGAAAAATCGTTTTGCAAATGTAAAAATGTTAGCAATTTCTTCGTCTTCGCATTTCTTCGCACGCCTGAGTTGAGGTGAGTTTCGGCCGGAGAAGATGATGAGATTTTGATTATGGCGTACACCTGGTTCTGGTGCTCCCTCGGCGAGCAGAGCTCACAGTGGGACGCTGGGATTCAAAGGATACGACCAAAAATGTGGTTTTATTCCGATTTTGTGCCGATTTTATTACGATGTTGTCTACGATTCCGATCTATTATTCCGATCCGATAAAAACATCGTTTCTGTAAAAAATATTGTTTTCTACGAAAGTATAAAAATTAATTTTAGTTTGATGCACTGAACAACTTTAAAAGAAGATGTCTGTTTATCAAGAAACACGATTCACGAAACTTACTCTATCTGTATAAAACTGTATAAATCTGTTACCAGTTCCGAGACTAATTTGACCAAAATACTGTAATTCAGACTCTCTATCGTGAATATGAAACCGCCTGTTGGCGTGGCATGTCCGTTGACGACAGGACGACATTTCTAATTACCGAACGTGACGCCACATAATAAGGCCGGAGTCCGGTCGAGTCCATGATTGTGGGCTCGGCCGCACCAAGAATGGAGCCCGGTCCCGGTGCCGTTTGAAGCGCGGTTTTTAATAATAATAATAATAAAGCAATAAATGTACCGCCACTGGCAGCAACGTGAATTAGATACGGTAAACGATTTTGGAAAGCAATTTTATTTCTCTACAAGCGAAGAAAAGCCTATAAAAGCAGAAAAGCGAGTTTCGGTTTTTTTCACTTTTGAGTACACAATTTACAGTCCACTTCCCCCACACACACACACCGCGAAGCCAGTGAAAACAGTACGCAGGATTCTCACTTTTTTGCTCTCGCCGGCCTGTCGAAAACATGCGAAACTTGTGAAAATGCGACCTTAAAGCCCACTCAGATCTGACCGGACCGAGTTCGGCAGTCCACGGCACAATGACACGTTGCTGCGCTGTAGGCTTCATAATTGAATCATAAGCTCGTAGTTCATTCCCCGCCCGGGTCGGCTTGGTCCGGTATGTGAGAGGTTATGGTTTTTACGATCGTCCCCCCTCGCCCAAGGGAGGGGCCAACTGTACCGGAAGGAAGTCGACTGACCGCGGCTGGTTAGCTACGTGGCGTGAGGCGAAAGCATAAAATATGAGATGAAGCCACCGGACCGTTCCCGTTGATGGCCGGATGGGTCGTAAATTTATTTGACAGTTTCACATCGTCGGTTGCGAGGTTAGTGAGGTGAAATCCGGAAATCAAAATGGCGGCCGCCGGTGGGACGATCCCGTTCCGGTCCGGTGACGGTTCTTATCAATTTTACGATTTCGTGCCACTTTTTCACTCCGATGGCCAGATTATCGGTGGTAATAAGTAGCGTTGAGAGTTATAAATACGTTACTACCTCGATCCGAACAATCCTACCGTTACAAAGGCGTACTACTTGCCCCGTTGCATATAGTGCTCAAATATTAACGGGCACTCGACTTTGACGCAACTCTATTACGCGGCATATAAAAAGGGCTTCCGTCGGATCAGCGGATCAAAATAATTGCCTCGACACTCCTGGGGGAAGCTTCTCTTTCAGCTTTCCCTGTTGTTCGGCGTGCTTGACACAGATTCCTAGAGGATTAAAAAAAGAAAAGAAGAAAGTTATTACTACCTTAGTGCCTCGGAGATAACCGTACACTTCCGTACGGTCTGCCGTCTGTTCATCAACCACTCGAGGGCGCACTGTCTTGGAACCAGCGGAAAATAAAACCCGAATCACCCCTGAACCTCCGGCCAGGCCGGGGCACACAAAGCGTGCACCTTCAGGTGTGCTCCTTGATGACGCCCTGTAATCAAATTGGGCTTCCAAGTGCCGTCTCTCCGGTCGACGATTCCGGACAAATGCATGATTTCGTGCTTCTTCTTGTTTGCTTTCGCCTCGTGAGATTTGACAGAATTTCTATTGCACGCCCGCAACGGTGGCTGCATCCTGAGGGCCTACTGTGATGGACGCAACGGAGCTTCTGGGCCTCACGTACGCTTCGAGAATCCAGGAATTGGCGTTATGGTATCGCTATAACGACCTACGTTGTGGTTATGGACGTTGTGGAATGGTCTTTCTTTTTCATCCTTCGCACACGATGGTAGTGCGTGCGTGCGTGCGTGCGTGTTGCAGGGTACAAATCATCGCCCAAATGGCACACAGCGGCATAGCGGCAACAGGGCGGTTAGAGAAAAGCCAGAAGATGTCCAAAATTGCATCAAACGAAAGCAACGTAAGCGACGACGTATGCTGCTTGTTGATGATGAATTTTGTGCCGTGAAAGCGAGGTTTCCGCTTTGCGCCGGCAAGGTAGGCAACGGCACGCAACTGCCGTCTTCGTGTGTCCGTGTGTCCCGAGCGTCTAGCGGCCCGGAATGTGGCACTAAAATATGATATCTCATCATAGGAAGGCGATGCTGTTGAACACACATACGCATCTCCACACGAGCGACATGAGTGACCATGAGATAGAGAGAGACGGAGAGAAAGAGAGACAGAGAGTGAGAGAGTAAGAGGAAGAGAGAGATAGGGAGATATCTTAAAGGTGTTTTTTGTTTTATTTTTTGTCGAGCCCCATTTTACGATGCCATCTTCCGACCACTGACCTATAGACACTGAAGGTGTGACGCACACTGGGAGCTGAAAATGGTCAAAAGTACGCTTTAAACCAGTTTCGGGCCAGCACAAGTGAATAAATAAATAATATTGTTCAATCCATTAAATGTCGTTCTTAATATTCTTTCTTTGAACGATTTTTCTTCCCGGTGGGATGTTACTGAAAGGTGAGAATCGAGCTTGCTTTATCGCGTTTGTTTTGTTTCACCTTTTTCCTATTGTTTCATTGTTTTCGAATGGGCGAACTCTTTCGCCCTTTCGCTGTTGAAGTTTTTCGCTCCCCATCACGGCCAGTGCCTGCAGAGGCGTGAAATTATGCGAGTGTGTAGAATAGAGATAAATTGGAACGGAAAATCGCAATCATCGCAAGTCATCAACCGTATCCTCGGTGTGCTCGCGTGACTGCTCGTGCTTGGCTTGCGCTGAAAAACTGCCTCCGGTGGAGGCGCCTGGTGGACCGCTTTATGCTGGGTGGCTTTTTCTTGCAGCACTCTGATTCTCATCACACGCTCACCTGAGGCCATCATATTTCATGGGCAGCATTAGCGGGCTGCTTTGCCGTGTGAGCCGGCCACATATCTAGCGGAGGTCCCAAATGAGCCCCCATTTGTAACATTCTCTGCCCATGGAGCATGTTCTTGATGCACGTCGGCAGCATCGGTAAATCGTGGCCGATAATTAATGCAAACCAACTGACCACTGATCGTGAAGAGGTTAGCAGACTTCAGATGGATAGTTTGCTTTGCGAGCCTATAATGATTTCAATTAGCCGCGAGGCCTCGGGCAGATAATCTTAAGCATCAATCTTATCTTATTGGTTTTATCCAGCACATAATGAATCTCGTTTGCTACACAATGGGGCCCTTGCTTAACGAAACACGTGTTCAGCATTAATTATTCGTTAACTCGTAGAGCTTTAGATGGGCTTTATTGAAGCAAATTACTATTACAATGTTAAACACGTACTATACCGATACTAGAACCGACTTTTCCGAACTAAAATTGCTTCCTCGTACCCATTTCACATCTGATTGGACTTATAGAACGTGAAATACAGATCCCTGCAGCCTTGGTGAATCAATGGAAGGCTTTTTAATTGGTCTGATACAGTAAAACAATACCAAAACTAAACTAAATATTACAACAATTTGCATATTTTAGTTTTTTTTTAAATACGTATACTCTAGATTGTGACATCGATATGACTTTTTATTAGTATTCCCATACATCTACAGTATGCAACGTGACATATTTCCAAATCTGTCGTAATGGTCACATATTTTGCCATTTTTTCTGGCATCGTCTAAAGAGGAACCAAACTAAACTCCCATTTCGAGGCAAGGCGAGGCTTCCCAGAGACAAGCGCTGCAGACAAAATTTATTTGACCCATTCCGGGGCCGGATGAACATGATCACACGACAGTTGACGGAGCGCCGGGGAAAAGAAATCGTTCAACTTGCTTTATTGCACGGTCGTAAAAGAGCTGATTATGGTACACCAAATCGAACCTGAGGGGCGCATAAAAAATCACATTCCCTCAAAATCGTCCGGTCTTTTTTACTGGGCTACTGGAGCGGACCCAGCGGACTTGCACGAATCTCGTACGATTGATTGAATGTTGGCCGGATCCGAAAATCGATCACTGCAGAGCCGCCCGATTCAACCAGATTTATTTGGCTGAGCCAGAGCAGCGCCGGATCCGGAGCCTTCCAGAAGAGCAACAAATTTTGGCGCCAGATAACGAAAAAAAGGTTTCGCAACACAGCACAAAAATGAAGCGAAATGGAAACTTATACATTTTGATGCGAGTCAATGGAATGGAAGTGCGCATAGCCCCCTAAAAAAGAAGAAAAGTGAAATACTTTCACTACAAAGCACCGGCAGTGGCATGAAATGGGTCCGACCACGTTTCAACCGCTCTAAAACTCGCAATCCTTGCTGGTTGCTGATCTGGAAGCCGGTCCGAAGGGGGTCCGATCGGCGTGTACAATTGTAACACACTGGCCACAGGATAGCCCACAGCCGTCTCGCTCCGAGCATAACCATCTATCGCAGGGTGGCCAACAAATTCCCATTTCTACATCCTTCCTGTCCGGAAGCAATCGAAATGGTGATGGGGGCAATAAGGACGGCGGGACGATCCCTGGTGGTCTGCCAAGCGGTCCGTCCGGCGTTTGTAGGTAGTAGCTGACAGCCATTCACATATTTCACATTTCCTGCCATCATCATCGTACGGTCCGTACTCCGATCCACGCTTCCCTTTTTTTGTTGAAGGATGCAATTTTGATGCCTGCATTCCGGACTCGCGAAACATAACCGGGGATGGCCCGCTCGTTGGGTGGGTTTCACTACGAAATAGGAAAAATGAATTTATTACAGTATGTAATCTGATTTATCGTCCCGCCTCCGTTCGCTTGGGATGGTTCGTGGGCTTTTTCCACCAGGACACACTCTCCTGGGAAGCCGCCGGGTATGGGGCGCCCAGTTTAGCTTGCGACCACAAAATCGCGTTTGGTCGACAAAGATGTTTCGGCGGTTGTACGTTGATCTCCGTGCGTTGGCCAATGGTTGGTGCTTCGGGCGTCAGGTTCCACATCCTGTACATGATGTACGCGCCCAGCGGGACGAGTCGAGTCCGTTTCCGATGCATCCGGAGGCGATGCGTTTTGTACGCTGCACTGATGGACATTTCCTGGCGCGGCTCGATGTTTGTGTTTGTTCTACTTTGTAACCGCCGAAAGGATCTTCACCGTGAAAAATGACATAAAAACCAAACTCCTTTTAGCAACCTCCACGGGCTTTCAGTGCACTAAAAAGTGATAATTTTTTATCACAACATCCGCTTATCCGTTGGCACCTTTCTCTCAGCATTGGGATAGTTTTTTTTCTGCGCCGTTTTAATGGTCACGATGTGAAACTGCTGATGATGGCAAGTGTATGTGATAAAAGTCACCTGCAGCGATTACGAACCGCATCACGAACCTGCGATCACGATAAAGACGATGCTCCGCCACCGTCGAAGGTGGTGGAGTATCGTTGTGTTGCAGAAGGAATCGTTACGGGAATGCTTTGTTGGTTTAGACCACACTCGCATAGCGTTCCGCTGCGCCAGTGTCGGCTATCGCGAGCGCGGATCTTCGGCGACGCCCAGCGCTGGTGTCCTTTTGTCGGTCGATGAGCAATTCTCGGTTAAATCGAGCAGTTTGCCAGGATCATGACTGGGACGAGCATGTTTCATCGAACAGCGGGGCGTCGATTCTGGCGATGGGAATGAATGAAGTAAACATGGCATAACCATGAATTCAGGACCTTCCACTGCTTGCCCGTGCAGCATCGCGGTACATTAGTGATAAGTTACGGACACGAATGGCCGTTTTTCTGGATGAAGTCGAGCGTATGTTGTGTGTACATTCACACGAAAGCGTTCTAAGGAAAAGCAATAGCCATTTTTTAAAGTGACACCAAACGAACCGCTTTGTGTTTAATTATGTGAAAGTCTTTCGACGTGGACTTGGGACGATTACGACAATGCCGTCCGGTAAGATGTTTTTGCAACTAAATCCGTTTCTTACAGGTTTATTATGTCCGTTTACTGTTCTACTTTTCACAATATTACGATTTGCCTTAGACAATTAGCTTTGTGCACTTTGTTTCTTTAGTACAATATCAAATGATGCCGCCTTCAAGCATCGGTTTAAGTTTTTGTTTTCGTGCTCTTCTCAAAGCCAACAGACTGTCCGTCAGACAGTCCGTTGTTGATCTGGATCAAAGTTCTAGACCACCTGTTATCAGACGGCGCACCCAGCCTAACCGAAGCGCGTCGAGCTTATCTCGGCAGAAAAGTTGTGTCACTGCGGAAGTGTGTTTGCTACTGGAACGAAAATAAACCCCGTTGCTGTTTCTTTTTTGACCCGTTGTTGACACTTCGCATTCCGGGAACTTATCTTTCTCGCCGGTGAGTGTCACCCGTTGTCTCGAAGGTGTTTTTCTCAGCACGAAGGCCGACGGCTTCATCACCTCACATCTCGTGCTTATCAGTCCGGCCCAGGCGTGGTCGCCCAGCGAAATTAGTACACCAGCTCTGCGTGCCTGCAATCAAATGCGCACCGTAGCCACCTAGGCAAATAAATAAGCGAAATTGCACCAGATTGTTTATGTTTTTTATTTACCTTCGCGTGACGGGAGGAATTTGTATGGTAAACAAAATAAAAATGGAAGTAGGACAGAACCCTAGCCAGATATGAGGTCAATAAAAATTCCCGCGATGGAATGCAAAATCCCCGAAGCAAAATCCCCAAAGCAAAATCCCCCCCCTTAAAAGTGTCGTATTTCGCTTATCATTCTTCGGGTGGCCCAATCAGCTGTTCCGTAAAGATTCCCATCAGGTTGTTAATCATTATTTGGAGGGTGCAGTTCGTTGGCAACATTCCCCGAAAACGGCTTATCAGCCATCCAGACCAACCGACGCTGCATATGCCTCTTCCAGTGGCCGGAGACTGTGTCGCACACGGTCGCAGGCTCGAACGTTAAAGCCGCAAGATGAAAGATAAGAAATGCTCAAGATAGGCCAGACGAGAGTGCACCCTGTCGGGTGAACTAAGTGCAATGGAATGCGTTGTTTACAACTCGCATGATTTACCGTTGCACTACACTAACGCGAAACCCATGGTCTGTATTTCGGTCACGAAACAGTAGAGAACAATCATTTTTAATTATTTGACGCATTACTTGTCTCACGAAATTATGACAAATGGCCGCTCTGATGAGTACTGAAAATAAGCGTTATTCTCGGGCGTAAAACAATTTCATTTGCGAGCAAGCCAATTAATGAATCATGTACTGATTATAGGCGCGCCCCACGATAGATATTCTGATTTGAATGGCTTCGGCAAAAGAGCGTCGTTCCTGCCCGGGTGCACGTCATTAGTGAACGGCGGCTGGCACGGGCGAAGCGTGCGATGATTATTAAATAAATAATGACCACCGACCCACCAACAACGACGTACGGCCATTCGAATAATTAACGCAGCGACCGGAGCGTTGTTCCGGGAGCACGGATTTGGCGGCGTGATATGGCGTTCTGTCAAAATTCAAGCCCATCCAAACCGCGGATTTGTGTTTATTAATCAAATTGTAGCAAGCTGTCAAACTTGTCACCTAATTATGGCGCGCCCGGCTATTGAGTGCGCTTCAGGTGCCAGGCTCGGGCATTAGCGAGACACATTTCGGTTCGATGAACCGCGTTGCCTAATGCGATGCAACTTTCTCGGGTTCCGGCTAATTGCGATACCGATACATCTTCGGTCGGTGAGGAAGATGACGATAAATTATTCTGTCCAACTGGAGCGGTGTCCAGGGCCTTAAAGTCGGTCGGCCCACTCCGCTTCATTTGGGATTAAGCTAGCCCACCGGAAGGCCAACAAAGTAACCGGCCGCGGTCTGGTTTCGCGAACCATTCACCATTCGCTAAAACAGTGCACTGCTAATTGGTTTCCGGTCGGCGGCTGATCGGATGGCTCCGGATGGGATCGCGTCAAGGCTGATTTTATTGATTTATGATGTATGGTTAAGAGTTAACGGAATTGCATTCCCGGCCCTACGGCCACAGTGTACGGTCTTGCACAGCTGTCATTATGCTCTTAATGAGAAGCTCAAGTCCTCGTGGGCCAGGATTCACGATGGCCGCAAGCAACATAACCTTAATCAGTAGTGCACACACGCGCATACATAGAGTGCGTTTATCGCAGTTCACTTGGCCCCTGGTGCTGCTGCCGCTTATCGGTGGCTGTCAGAATTAGATACTTGATTCATGTACATCTTTCGACCTCCCCCTGGGTGGCGGCTCATGGTACCATTTACTCGCAATTATAATGTTTCCCCCGTTGCTTCCGGGGAAAATCATCGAAGACGTTCGAAGGGCCCGCCCGGCCCGCTCTGCTGTGCTGTATGGTGCTGTAAAACTGGACCACTGGACACTTGTCTAAAACATTAAACGGTCCACAGGTTTCACAGCCTCCGGGCCCTGTCCGGGGCTGAGATTGTGCGGAGGTGTTTGGGATGTTTCTTGATTTCGATTAAGTGGACAACGGCAACGGGACGTGCAGACCGTCCGAGGGATGTGACCGGGTGCGGTTTGCGGCGTATGTTTATCGGACAGAATGGATTCATCAGAGTTCAGCAGGCGCAAAATGCTCGGCCCCTTTGCCCGGCAACGTTTGTCATCATCGTCATTCGGTTCGGTAATTGTGAACGATAATCGAACACAGACCGAATGCAGACGTGAAGTCCGTCCGTATGTGGGCAGTGCTGAGAGCATTGTTCCCGATGGCAGGTGACGAAGGCTGTGGCCTCAACTGGGTCATGCGTCCGTAGCCCGTATGTTTTGCATTCGAAATTCGCTAAATGAAATCGTAATAAGCCACTCGGATAGCTGGCTAGCTAGCTAGCGATTGATAGGAACGAGTCAGTGCGTCACGTAGACACGGGGCCGTGTTTGCGTGGACGGGAAGAAGGACAACAAAAAGCACTCAGGGAGCAAGGACTGTCTTCTGCTGGCGTGTACTGTCTTGTCCAGGCAGCTTGTAGCTGCAGCTGATGTGGTACAACGAAAGTTCATGCTTGCTGATCTTGGTAAACGCAGGTTGCCTGCAGAGGATGCCGGTGCCGGTCTTGATGTCGTTGCGATGCTCATTTGTTCACTCAACTTATATGCCAATAGCAGGAAGAGCTGGCGCTATTGACGCTAACTCTTTCATGTCGGGCAACATCGATGTACATAATGCTATTGCAACAATCGAAGGAAATAATCTTACCTGCCGCGGTGTCAAATTTTGTTCGATTAATCATAGGTGTGCTAAATATATAGGGTCAGGACCTTCTTTTCGTATGTCATTTCATCGTAGGACTAAACGGAGCTACATGCAATAAGGAAATGATATTGCAACGTCCTCTGTCACTGGATTGCTTCGCAACCATCTTCATCATCGTTTAACTTGCGGCAACGCAGCAGAATAAAATGATCAGTCTGCTCGAGTCCCAAGCGACCCAGCGGCTGACAAGTGTGATAGACGGACCAGTTTCTCGAGGAGGCTGTACCGCTGATCACTCCTG
This sequence comes from Anopheles cruzii, assembly GCF_943734635.1. Lineage (NCBI taxonomy): Eukaryota > Metazoa > Arthropoda > Insecta > Diptera > Culicidae > Anopheles > Anopheles cruzii. Next base: position 16,455,962 of record NC_069144.1, on the reverse strand, counting down.
CAAACAAACCGCGTGTCGGCCATTTTACCACTTTCATATCCACATCGTTTTTGAACTTCTCGCTGCTCATAAACCCGACAAGCCGGTTCACTCTCACGGACAGCCAAGTATTCGAAGCTGTGCACGCCACGTTGTTTGCATTTGCATTGTTGGCCTGCACCATGGTCTTCTCGCTCCAGAGTGCTTCCGGTGCAAGATAGTAATGTGCCGGGGTGTGCTTAAGGAGCCGGCAAAACGGCCCGGCCTAACTTGCCAGGCCCCGCGACGACCCGGCAGCATAACCCGGCAAATGCGATAGAAATGCTATGCTTTTCGCGCACTGCGCTGCGTTCGATGGAGATGAAGAATGGCACCCCGCGGCTCTGCTGTCGGTGTCCTAGTGCGGGAGGCTGGTGCTTGAAAAATCCAACCAATGTTGCATTTTCTTCTTTCGATAGCGGCACCACTCGAGGTGGACGGACAGCCTGGGCCCTGCGTGGGCTAAAGTTACGCAAAAACTTTCAACAACCATTTCAATTCCCTCATCGTCACCCTCATCGGGTTTCGTGTGCGAATGCTTTCCTCCGGACGGGCGCGTCTCTGACCAGGCATTTGCTGAGGCAATACTGCATCGAAGGAAGCCTCCGCCAACGCTTGTGCCCCCTCGTTGGCAGTCAAAAGTGATAGAAATTACAAAACAACAATCGGAAACATTCTGCATAGCGCGAAGCTCTTTGTTGGGGGTTTCTGTTCTGAGAAGTTGAGAGGAGCGTACATTCTTGGCGCTCGGATCGTTGGTAGGTGTCGGTCAGTGAAGGCGAACCGAAGGATCGATTTGAGATATTACTATCCATTTTGAACGGTGGTCCGGTGGTAATTTCGAGTCATTTTTCAAGCACCATCACAGAGTGTGAACTATTTTGCGATGTGCTCGAAACCACTGCTCCATTTTGGTTGTTTGCGTGGATTGGCTCCAATGATTGGACGTATAAAAACATAGCTGTATCAAACCCGCGCCGAGAGGTTCGCCATCTCTGCGCTTTACCGATGAAGGAATGGCAGTGCCGGGCTTGGTGTGCATGCCTTTCCCACTTATTACTTTAACTTCGGTCAGTAGTGACGGTACGCCGGAGTCTTTTGGTTTTCATTACCCACGGGCCGAGCGTCCGTCCGTGAGTAACCGGGGCTTCAAGTGGCCCTAAGCACAGTACGGCTCCAGTCTTATCGTACCCATATTTAGTTGTGGCCAATTCCATTCCTCCTCCCAGGACGGGGCTTTCAGAACTTACATTTCGATATTGTTTTCGGTTCCACGAAGGGCTCTCGAATGGCAAGTGAGCCCCGGCGAGGAAGTGGTTGACTTCTTGCCTTCGTCAGTGAGCTGTCAGTGGGCATTTTGTGGGCAACTGAAAGCCCGAAACGCGGCGTTGGGATCGGGCTCCCGTTTCCGGATGCCGCTCTCGCGCTCCCTCTCCCTCTTTCTCTCTTTCTCTCTCTCTCCGGTTGGAGTGTTGTTATCGTAACGGATGGGTACGTGTTTTTCCGTTGCGTCCTGCCGCTGGTGTTGTTGGGTGAACGCGGTGAAAGCGTCCAAGGGCCGCCGTCTTTCGTGCTCCATCAAACGAGCGGCCGCCAACGGAATGAAGTGAAACATTTTTAAACGAAACGAGACCCAAACCGCCCCCCGAGAAAAACATTCCAAAAACTGTCCATTCTGTGGCTTTTTTGGTTTATCCTTTTTTGCCCCGCAAAAACCTCGTGTCGGAGCGTTCGGGATGCGTTCGGACAAGGCGAATGCAGCAATTTTATGCTAATGATGGTTACGTGCTAGTGCGCGGAAGATAATTTTATTTCACGACTACTTTCCAATCGCGCTTTCGGAGCAGAAACGAGTTGTACTTTGTTGCCAAATGGAAAGGAAAAAGAAAAAACCAGATGGCATTTGGTGCAAAAATGCTGAAATGTAGCAAACCGCACATTTTTCGGGTTCACCGGGGCACTTGAGACCGCACCGCGCGAAAGACACGCCAACGTTATGGTACACGGAACGAGATGGTCGTCTGTCCATTTTTATGTTTCCAGCCTTCAGCCGGCACAATTCTCCCGGCATTGTGGGCATGCCAGGCATGCAGGGTGGAAAATTAAAATAAAAAAAACGCGTGTCGGCGGTACGTGCCCGAAGCTCTCCGGTGGTCGATGTGTTGTTAGTCGCAACGAGTGCTTAGTTGTAGAAAACGTTTGGGTAGTTTGTTATGAAAGTTTGACCATCGAAATTGTTACACGCCAACCCGCCGTTCGGTCGGAGTACTCGAAGTTGTTTGGTGTAATTTACGGTTTGCTATTTATTAGGACAAAGTGGCGGTTATATTTTGATTTATGAATCGAAACAGTTTGCAGTTTTTGATCGTTAATTTAAAACTTCCGAAGTAGTGGTTTGGCTGCAACAATTTATTTTTGCTATGCTACGTTCGCTTATTGTTTTTGATTTCAATGAGTTCCTTGTACACGGTTCTGTGAAATTGTTAAAACATTCAATGTCAAACCAACACGAGCATGGAAAAAGTTCGCTTATTTTATACGTTCGAAACGGCTTACAGAAGAATCAGGCTTGCTCGGTGTGAGCCAACCGATATTATCATGAATTTCATGGGGCTTCCACTTTTCGGACAACCGATCAGATTGTCGGCACCGTGGTCCAGTGGTGAGTGGCGAGATGGCAAACTTTGTCCAGACGAAGACGATGAGTAAATACGATGTTTTGTATGCCTTTAACCCTTTCTTACGAACGGCCTTGAGGCATATTCTTTTCTCTTGGTGGACGGCAAGAATGGACGCTGGTGCTTTTCCTTGCATCGGCGATAAGACCTGTTTACCTATCATTTGCCCCGAACTGCTTTGATGTGAGTGTGTTTGTGCTTAAGATACTCTCCGATCCGGCGAACGGCTTGATGGGCCGTTTCTCGGTATGGCGCACAAATCTGGTCCCTGTGTTGCAAGAAGCGAGACTTGAAGCGCCGATCTTAATGTTCCTGATTTCATCTTGGGTTGATTTATTTTTATTACATCGTACCCGGCGGCGACGAACATCAGAGGTAATTTTCTTTTGATCTAAAACTCCAGGATTCAGGAAATTTGCGTACAGAGCAGCAAGTCAACATGAGGCTCAGCAAAACAAAGTTTACCTCGGTTTCCATATTTAGATTCTAAACTTAGATTTGTAAGCTAACTGCTTGGAACTTATCTCGCAATTTGCTTGCGGTTCGTTTCACAGCGGGAAAAAGGATTCGCTCTTCGAGCGCTCTACGAACGTCACTTGTTCGTCAAAAGCGTTTTAAAATAATCCTCCCTAATGAATGCCCGATAATGCCTATTGCCCAGCGATGGACTGGATAAATAAATTAAATTTCAGTAAGTGACTTGAACGAAATGAGAACCTCACGGTCTCACGGTGTCAGAGGAGCAATTGCAGGCAAACTTTCCAATTAGCAATCCTGGCGAACGCTGGCTGTAGTTGAGTTCGCAAAACCGCCGATGATCGCCGCTAACGCCTGGCAATAAAATCAAATTAAAAACGATCGACTCGCTGGCATCGTTTCGCGCAAACGATAATGGCCATTGAACGTGATCAACTTTCAACCCTGTCCACCATTGGCTTCCGGTTTCTACACCTTAGACAACCTAAAGGTTCGTCCCGAGCCTTCCGGATGGTGGACCTGCCGTTTGGTTGCGCTTCTAAGTCTGCAGCGTGAACCTGGCCTGCACTAGCAATTGAATTAAATTGCAACGGAATGGAATAGCATGGTTACGATTACAAATGGAGCGATTCCGTCAGCGGCCGCGCCCAACGCCCCGTTAAGGCCGTTAAGTCATTTGCGAGCCTTTCAGAGACTCTGGCCGGTTCCCGGACGACGGACCCGGATTCCATGACGACGACTACCGCCACTAACATTACTGAAGGTACCTAATGGACTGACATGATTCGAATGCTGACCACAACAGCGAGCTATTTGGCGAGTTGTTCGCGAACATCCAGCGGGATTCCGACTTCCTCGGGCAACAGGTCCCTGCTCGCTGGCCGTACTGGTCTGTATCGAGGGTTTGAGTCAGGCTTCAGGGCTGGAAATTACTATATCCCCATAATAACAGAGGATTGCAACGGACAGCCCATCATCATATGGGCTCGCTTGGCACGTAATGGTACCACCACTCGGAAGCAGTAGGACCGCTGACGTGCAGTTGATGTGAATGAACAGAAAATTACTTTCATTCTACGTTTTTCAATATCAGCCATGATGAAAGCGAACTGCGAAGAGTAACTTTAAACACACCAGAGAAGGTAGAACGCACACACACACACACACACCGGAGTATGTTTTCAACACTGATTGATCGTGTGGAATGTACGGAAAAGGCCGTACGGTGTAGAAAAGGAATGATTTTCCCATTTGAAAAGCACTTGCCGATCCGTTGGCGAGCCGTCGAGGCAGCAAGATACATCTCACGTGGCTCAGGACCTCTCGAGCGCGGTACGGTACGGTGTTTCTTCAAAGTGAATAATTTTCTCGTTGAAAAATACACGTGCCTGGACAGCTTCCGGTAGGGTGATTTTGAGGCGTAAAAAACGATCGAACAGAAACAGGAGCTAGCAAAAAGTTCACGGGAAAAGTTTTGCCACTGTAGGCCCAAACTGTTAATGGATCTGCGAGAGCAGCAGAAACTGGACCGCTAGGCGGCTACGGATGGCCCCAAGCTGAAGAACGTCCAGTTTCCGTGTTTTCTGTGGCCGCCATTCTCTTTTTTTGTTGTTTTTCGGGCTGACCTTTGTACACGTCTCTATTGAGAAATGCTCGTCTTTCGCTGTTCAGCGATCAGCATCCGAAGCGGCTGCATCCGGTTCGAGAAACGCTTGACCGTCTTTCGGTTCCGAAAAACCCTTTTTGGCACTTTATTACGGTGGCTTTACCTCTTTCTTTGCCTTCTGGGCTAAGCCAGCGCACGACTGGTCAAGTAGCAGTAGACGACGCCCGAGAACGGGCGTGAATGATGTTCGAGAGGCGTAAAGTTTCATTTGCATTAAAGGTCGTCACCGGCGCGTGACCGGCGTCCTCCCGGGAGGGGCGTTGATTTGTGTATTGGTCCCAAGTAGCAAAACGAGAGTGGAAAAAATGGTGAACGTTGGCCCTCAAGAAAGCCGACGTCCATTTTCCGACGTGTCATGATTTCACGGCCAAGTGCCGATGGTAATCAGCACGAAAGATCCGTGGCCAACCGTCGGCCCGCACCGAGTCTCGCCGGGCAGCTGGTGAGTAGCTTCGGAAGGGATGCGGGAAGACTCGCAAAAAAAGAGGCGCAAAAATAAGGACGGAACTTCGGAAAACATTCCCACGAAGCGTAATGCATTAAAACGGACCGGACCGGATGCGGAGATCTTGAAGCAAAGCGGACCCCACACAGCAAAGTACGAAATGGGTTAATCCTTTTTAGAATGCAGCGTGAGAGTGACGTGTGTTTTCGCCGGATGATTTGCGGTTTCATTATAATGCTTTTGCCAAGGGAAGCTTTTCGAAAAAATTAACCTTGTACACGGCCATCCTGAACCGTGTACAGGGTTTATGTATTGGGGACGATTTTTTTAAAATCTGTATTTATAAAAGAAAGTGATGTTGGTAACACTATTTATAGCTCAAGAACGACTGAAAATTGGTGTGCAGGTAGCTTAGGAACAGGATACAGACATAGAATACTTTTTATCCCGTCCGACCGTGTTCCCGTGAAGTCACTATAAAATGTGATATAACAAAAACACATCTGACATTAATTAACAGTGTACAGATAACTGATCCCCACAATTTGGTCCCACGACAATTGATCCCAGTAACCCAGTGCGTCGATTGATCAGCTGGCGGCGCCGATCCTGATACGTACAGCTTCTCAACTAACCTGCACTGCACCGCGCTGCTGGCCTCGCCTGGAGCATGATCGGCTGGAAGCAGCCGGCGCTCTCCTCGGAGGACATCATCACGCAGGGCAAGTGCCTACGCGGCCAGTACATCTGCTGCCGGCTGAAGCGGTCTGGCGTGTTGAACGGAAAGCTGGGCTTTCAGCGGATCCGCAGCATCGTCGGAACGCCATCGATACACGTCGTCCGGGAGGTGTTTCATTTCAGTTTCATTTCGAAGCGAAAGACATTAGTTTGAACCCTGACAAAACATCAACTTGCATGCAAAATTTTAAGTTACAAATATTAATTATTTAATATAACAATATTCGAAAGGGCATCCGAGAGTTCACTTTTAAATCTCAAATCTGAAATCTCTGTAATTTAAGATTAAGCTGTGTCTTCGAAAGGTTGTGTGCGAGTGAATAAATAAATTCGGTTTGGAAATAAACGAGTTTATTAGAGAAACGACTTAAATAAGCCGGTAGCGTAAGCCCGTTTGAGATGTTTTTATTAGAAACACCCAATCCATGCAGCACACCCATCTTGTTTGTGGTACGCTTTCTCCATAAAAGTGACTTTATTAATTTTAATTCCTCCATCAATCATCCGCCGAACGTCGAGCCAATCTCAACGTATCCCTGCCAGAGTCGAGCGCTTGATTGCGAGGGCCACCCTAGCGTAGGATCTTCTCCTCGTTGAAAGTGTACAACTCCTTTCGGGGCCGACATCCCCGTATGTCCTTTCAACGCAGGCGCACTCACTCTCTCTATCTCTCTCTCTCTCTCTCTCAGCCTTTTTCTCTCTCTGTCTCTGCTCCCAATGGCCGTGCACATGCAACAAATGAGCTCCACTTCCAGTGCACCTCGTGGGGAAATGGCACTCCCGCCCGATCGTAGTACTAGCCGAAAGTTTCTTCGGTCACTCACGAAACGCTTGCGCTACTCACGGGGAAAATTCGGGAAAAACGGTTCCACTACGATGGAGGGACGGTTTGCAGGAATCAAAATATTTATCAACCGCCGACGACGTCCCTAAAGTCAGTTATGTAAAGCGTGCCGTTGCGTGCGGATCGTGCTCCTGTTCGTGGTCCGTGTGCTGGGCGTTTGTGATCGAATTTCGTGCCCGCGTGTGGCCCGTGTCCCGTGCGCTCGGTTTCCGCTAGCCAGCTTTCCCTCACTCATCGTCCCGCCAGTGGCTGTGTGTGTTTGTGAATGCGCGAAATTTTGCGTGTGTGTGGCCGCGCTAAGACGTGTTTTGTCGCCGCAACATTCCGGAGGCCAACGGGATCTGTGTTTGAAGTCGTGCAAAGTTGAAAGTTGTTTGAAGGAGGTTCCGTTTCCATTTCTTTTCTGCGTTCGCGAAAAGGTGTAAAGCTTCGCTGCTCAGACGCATCGCAAGGTGAAAACGGAAAATGTAATTCAATTGTTCACACATCTTTTCACTTAAGTTGAAATTAAACATCGACGTACGTGGAAGTTGCGCAAATCAGCGACAGAGCGCCAGAATCGGTGATTCAGGTGAACCAGTTTAACTTTTATGATAAAGTGGAAATCTGTGGGGCGAACGTACGACTCACCGGTCTGCATCGAAACACGTCTGGTCAGCTTAAAAGAAAGCCTCACGTAGGTTTTGTGGACCTGACCCCCAAAGGTCCTATAGGAAAACCCGGGAAAAAGGTAAAATATCAGAACAAAATAATGCCCAAAAGAGTTGGCAAGTTGCTTTCCACCCACTGTCCAAACAACGACGACGTGCCCTTCTTCGAAGGAGTTGCATAGCTTTTAGTACACAGTAGCATAGGACCCTGCGCCGTCCGCCGTAAGTCAACAGCAAAACGAAAAGCCAAAGGACCCGTTACGTTGACCGCAGTCCCGTTGAGGGTGAGATTTGTTTTATGTTTGAGCATATAAACGGGCTACACACAGTGAGCGAGACGGGACGAGCTTGCTTGCTACAGATGCCACGGTGCAACGGTGCAAGTGTTAGTTAGTCCCGCAGTGCCGCAGTCCGGCTCCGGCACGGTTGCCGAGGCTACATTGTCTCTTGCAATTAATGTAGAAGCCTCTCTCGGGCGTCGGGCAGGCTTTAAGTCCTTTTCTAACTGTCCCCGTCTGGTGTTTCGTTTTTTTCTTGTTCTTTGCCGTCTGCTGGTGGAAAAGATGAAAGGCCAGCTGTCTGGGTCTTAAGTGAAGCACGGCTACAATAGGAACGCGCGGGTTGAGACCTCCCTCTTTTATGAGCGGTTTCCTTATTATGTTGGAGTAGTTCCGCGATGCCTAATTATTCTAATAAGTTTGTGGTTTATTAAAAGAACCGACAGGAAGGGAGCTTGATAAGTGAAAGCTTCTTGAATAGTTATATTTTTGTTTGAAATTTATTTACATAACTTTAAATGAGTGAATTTAGCTGATTTCCTGTAGGAGATTTTAATTGATATTACCTGGAGTGTTTAAGTTTGATTTTAAATGGGTTTTTACGGAAACTTAAGAGTTCCAACACTCTAATCCGTTCATCCTTCGGTTTGTTTTGTGATCTCCATAGACTCGAGGATCATGCGCCTCCTACTGTGCGGTCAACTTCAATCAATCTTTGGCGAGGCTTAAATAAATGATGTTGAACGAACGGATTGACATTAATCTCCTACAACACCATTAATTCACCTTCCAACGAATGGATCCACGAGCCTACTGTGTAGTTCTAATTGGTTGACGTTAGCGCACCGAGTAAATAGCTTGAAATGGAATGGCACTTCGATGAAAAACAACCATCCACGCAACTAATGTCTGCAAAAAGGATACTTAAACCTAATGAACCGTGAAACCTGACTAATGTACTGACGGGTAATAATCAGAAGGCGCACTCTCTGTGATGTGATGGGCAGCCGCTTTACACTTGCTCGCCGGTCCCCCCTGAAGGATACTTTGAGGTTTGCCATGTCTCAGGTTTGCCGTGTGATCAACCTGTGATTTCCATCTCCAGTTAGACACGTCTTTAATCCTACCGGAGTGAATTGCTTTGGCCCCAGCATGCATGTTGAAGGATCGTGTCAGACTTGATGGAAGCTTCGCCGATTCTCAACACCGTGGCCTACTGCAAACAACGGCCGGTGCCCGAAATGCGTAAGAAGTGGTCCTTCTCCGAGTCGAGCCGGACGTGTTTGTCTTGTGCCCAGGTGTACGGGACCGGGGACAACCAGGGTCGGATCATGCCCACGTCGCCTGCACCGTTTTTGCTGAGCTAATGGAAAACCATACTCAAGCCGGATCCCTCAGGACCACGTTGGCGCTTCGAAGTGATGACGGTGGTCACTGGAGTACGTGCGAAATTTGTGCGCAGCAGTGTCCTGGGTGTGTGTGTGGAGTGATTATTGCCAAGAGTAGGGCAAAAGTTTGACGTTAAGTTCGGCCAAAATGCGAGTTCTTAGAAAGCGGGGCCAAGGTGTACGCCACTTAGTATTGGCCGTTGGCCGTTTGTTTGTTGAGCAAGCAAGTGAAATAGAGAGAGATTGAGAGAGATGGGGAGAAAGAGAGTAATTAAATGGAATCGGGCGAAGGGGGTTCTGTATTTCGCCGCACACCCAATCTCAGGACCTGTGACCCTGCACGTGCCGGCGAGCAGATGGCGCTATGCGGCGCAATGTGAAATCAAATCGTCTCTCGCAGTGTGAGCGTGTAAGCAATCGGAGAAGACTTTGTTCTACGAGTTCCACCGCCATACGGGATGCATTCGTCGAACGTCCTAATCGAATGAGGACCGGGAGCTCGAAAGCATCGAAATGGGTTACAATTTAGTTATCGCTCTGATGGACTTTGGCAAGTCCATCCTGACGAATCAGACGTCGTTAACTCAATTTGGTAGGGTTCCCGGGTCGCGCGCTGTCGGCCAGAAAAAATCCAATTGGCACCAGCCACAATTACCACCCTTGGGCCTTGGGCACCCTATTGCTTCACTCGACAAATGTCAATGTAGGGTGGAAAACTTTTGGCCACCCGGGGACCCAACAAATGCGCCCGGGCGTGGGTCGATCTACGTTAAGGCCACCTACCGCCACACCTTGGATAGTAATTCCGATTGCTTAGCGGCGATTAAGTACCGCCCGGTACTCCAAAGCCGCGCTCGGTGACGTTCGTTTGTTGCTAATCCTTTTAATTATATCCCCGTGCCGAGCTCATCCATCGCCTACAGCCAACTCAGAAAGGGTCTCAAAATTCGCAACGTGCCACATCCTCCGTGCTGACAGTGTTAGCACCGTTACTAGCGCGACACGACTAAGTTTAGTACGTGTATTGGCTTCGAATGAAAGCTTCCCTTTCACGGCGCTATGCTCCGACCGGTGCAGTGTACGGACGTTTAGTTCCGTGAGAATCTTTGCCGCGGAAGCTCCGATAAAAGTTTTCGCCGGAAGTGTGTTGTGCGGAACCAATACGGCGCGACCCGTCTCAAAGACAACCGATGTAACACTGAACGGATTAGCACTTTGCTCTGTTTCGTGGAAGCTGGTGGTGGGTTGTTGTGCTGGAAATTGGCTACGAGAAACAATTCCACCTCCAACCAAGACGTTTAGAGTTAATTAATTAATTTGTTGTACGCTGCAGAAGACGTTTAATAATTCGTGGGTGGATTCTCGGATTCCGTTTGTCTCCTAAAACTATAAATAACACACAACAGAGAGTTCTATTTTTGGACCATCAAAAAGGACATCGTTCGGTGTGTCCCAGGATGCAGCATTGGATAGTTATGCTTCAGCGAACTGAGCGAACTGAGGAACCGGCCACCAAAGGATGCGTCACGCCGATGAGCTCATCAAATAATAAAGCTTTGGAGTCGGAACAAATTGGAAATGTTGCCTTTGCCAGGCCCGGTGAGGCGCCAGGTTCGTGATCGGGCCGACTGGGCTTTGGAGCCGTTCGGTCCGGAGCTCGAGTGGAGCTTGTTATCCCGTACCACAGCACTAATTTTAGCCTCAGCGAGAGCAGTGGCAACAGCACGAGATGAAGGATATAAGAAGCCTTTTCCGGGTCATGTGGCGCTTGTCGCTCATCCATCATCCGGGACGACCGGAACGAGGATGGATTGGGTTTTGATTGACGATGGTGGAATGGACGAAGCGGATATGCTGTTGAGTAGCCGAGATTTTGCGCTGCCGAGTTCTGTCACCTTAAATGGCTTTGCGAGCGGACGGCTGTTGCACTCGATGGCAGTTGAAACACGAGCCCCCGTATTGATTAAATTATTTTTGTAACGTGACACCGTGCTGACTGTCTTGTGTTACCTTTACCCAGCTACCGTCCATTTTCCCAACCAAAAATATTGCTACGAAGCGCATCAGAAAACACGCTTCTGAACATAGAAACAGAAGAAGTTGGGAAACAAAAAGGAAAATAAATAACTTTATTATAAAGCAAACAACAACACGTGGCAAAAGAACACACGGCCATCATCCATCAGTTTAAGCTTTTTTTTTGTGAACCGCAAAAGACGTATCTGGTTTCATTTTTTAACTATGCCGGAGGGCTCCGAAAGCTGTTGTCGATATCTCAGGAGCGTTCGCGCATGAATCAGGCTTTCAGAGCCCGATAAGGCAGACGGCTACACCATACTCATTTCACAATTCGTGTTTCCGTTCTCCTGCGCGTGGCACGTGCTTTTCAGTTTCCGCTCACATGCGGCGCGTGCTGAGAGAAGCCAATCCATGCGGTGGTACCGTCTGGCCTGCGATGTAGAAGGAATGTTCCTGGCGGGCGCCCTGCTTTCCTGCTTGATGAGGTTCTTATCATGTTTGACTGTTTTTCACCCTTGGAATTTGTTGAACGCCCTTGAATTCATTCGATGCTGTGTTGTGCTGTCGAGCCTTCTTCTAAACACCAATATGTTGAAAGGGACCAAAGTTTAACAGTTATGAAGTTACGCCCAGACGTGGAGAAGAAAACTCATCAGAAGATGATTTGTTCGGGATCGAAAGTTTCCACCAATCAAAATACGGCTCGTTGGGACACACTCTGTGTGTGTGTGTGTGTATGTGTGTGCGTGTGTGTGTGGTCGTAAGGAAACGCCACCGTGGCACAAATAGGAGATTGATAACATTATTGGAAAATTGTACATCTTCTGTGTATCGGATCGAACGGGCGTTTCTGATTTATTCGTTACGAAGAAAACAATCTAATTTTCTACATTAAATCAATAGGATAGAAAGTGTTGAAGCAAAAGCAAGCTCTACAGCTTTTGCTCACCCTAATGCCGTCTGCCGGATCTGTACACGTGTTTATCACAAAGTTTTGCGCTCTCACCTGAGACTGACAGCGGGGCAAGAGTCGGTGAAGTCTGCACGTGAAACCCAAATTTCGGTAGCATTTCGGGGCCGTCTACGTATCTCGCTAGGTGGGTCTACCTGGAGGGTGTACGGCTCTGAAAAGGCGGGCAGCAAAAGTGGATTATGTCGGAGGATTATGGGGGTTTGTTTCCGGCTCGCGGGTCTTACGATTTTCACTAAATCATCATCAGCCATCGAATTTGCCATCGCCACCGTTTCGGTGGTGGTTTCGAACTCCCACAGCTGTTTCGGGCTGCTTTCCCGTGCCGTGAGTGTTGTAATTTGGTTACCCGTCCCAAATATTGACACCGATCCGCAGGCTAATCCGGTTTTGAGGAAATGGGAAAACAAAATTCGTGCTAACTAGCATGGAGGAATTTTAGTCACTGTGCTTTCCATTAAATTAGCCCATACCCAGAAAGGGGTTTTTAAACATTAAATAGACGTTACGGAATAATGGAAAAGAACCAAGTTGTGAAGTTAGTATATTCCCGTTAGTAATTGTACAGATTTAACAGTAGCTTCAAATTGTGTGGTACGATTAACGCCACCTTTTCTTGTTTAGAAACAATAAACTAGAATATGTTTTGTGTATTTCATAGTAAGTGCTTATTGATTGCGTACATTGAAAGTATACGAAATAGGGGACTGTTTGAAGGTATATTTAAGCGTTAAATTCTCGGTCTGGCTTCAACATTTCCTCTCAACACAAAAGTCAAGGTATCAAAACTTAGATTAAGCTAAGAACAATAGTAAATTTTCACCTAGTCTTGAAATTTGTACCCAACAAATGAATATCTGTCGTAGTGTTTGGAGATATTCTTTGAAGACTTGTGAAACCCAAAAATATGGATTTAGCGGTATCGCTATCGTGCATATGCTTGGGCTGGAAACTATTGACCGACGTGTAGCGTTGCCGGCGATTAGAATATTCATGGCATGGGTTTTATGCTGTCGCTTTTGCTCGCGGAATACACAACACGAATTCCGCTAAACAGTTGGTTGTTTGAATGTCCTTTTTTGCATTTTTCTACAAAACATGATCAACAACCGTACTGATTAACTCTCCCCCGGGGGCTTGTCTGACAGTACGTTAAAACAAATTCACTTCGATTCGTTCGTTAGTTTTCTCTTCGTGTGTTACGCGAACTGGCAAGAAAATCGATAACAATTTGTGTTGAATGTCAGTTTCCGGCTCGTTCACCATAGCGTACGACAGTCAGCGATGAGCGTAGTTTTTCATGCATACCTGGGTGGGCTTATAAAATGTTTCTACGCCGGTCAGTGAATTAGTAGCAAACGGATTTAAAGGGTGGTTTAGAATCCATCCGTCGAAACGTGTCTCAAATTTACAACACGGTTTAATTCATGCTGACTTTTAGCCGACACCCATTTAGCGGACAGACATCACTCAGTGACCATTTCCATTACCGTACTGACCTTCCGTAATCCAACTGATTGTTGCGAAGGTACCGGAACCGAAAAAATGTTCATTTTAAAAGGTCAGCGATGCGCCAAACAGCAAGGCCCTTTTGTGCCGGCCAATTATGCGACAAAATTGTAATCCTGACAGCAACGACACAGCTCCCAGGCACTCAACAAGTAGCAAACACGAACGGAGTGGCCGAAATGGGGAAATCATCCTCATCTTGGCCTGGCGTTATAATTTTGCGCGACATTTTATTTCACGTTTCGCGTAACATCACCGGCCCGGTCCGGTGGCCCTTACCGTTTGTTTTATTTACATTTAATCCTCCCCGTCCTCGCCCTTCCGGCGTTCGGTTCGGGTCGCAGAAAGCATAAATTTTAATCCCCAGCTTAGTCGATGTTTGGTCACACCTTCTTTCGGCCGCCTGTTTCCAGCCGGACAAAAGGGACTTCTTCTGCAACGCGCTGCGGGTCACTAGCAGCAGTTGGTTGAGATTTTTCACCCCGAACTCCGATAAGATTTTCTTCACTTTTCCAGATCCCGCCTCGCGTTGCAGGCAGCTGAGCAAAGCGAGAAACAGCATCGCCAAGGGGCCTCTTCATTTAAATTTTGCGCTCCACTGACCCACACTGGCCGTTGGGTGCTGCATCGAAACGCTGGAGGCGGCTTTGCAGATGTCATTTTCTCGGGTTTTGCAGTAATTCCAGATAGGCAAAGGAATCGTTGGAAAGCAGAAAAAGCAGGACCATTGACACTCCTCCTCATTGACTTGTAAAGAAGGAACGTTCTGAGGAGAAAAACCTGCGATGAGGAAAAAACTTTCCTTGGCCACCAATCCGTGGCCGACGTTGGCGGACGTTTACTTTCATATAGTTTTTTGCCAGCTTTTTTGCACTATGCCGAGGGCTGCTGTGCTACATTCTTGGGCTCACTTCAGGTAGAAGCATCAAACGCCGGCGTGAGTTTAGCGTGAAGTGTAGGCCGGTCTTAGTGAAGCACTTTGCTCCGCTCAAAGGTGTGTCACTTAATTAATATTCCGTTGCCAAGTCACCCGACACGCGGCTGAGAACTTTTCCCAGGTTGAATTTTGTTCGTCATCCGTCGCCGGGACATTGCAGTGTTGTGACACCGCTGGTCCCTAAACCGGCAACGGAAGCTAAGTCTTATGAAGACTCCGAAAATAGAGGCAACATGGGCCGCACGGAATTCATTAGAAATCCCGACGATGACACGTGCCAACACGTGGCTCGTCGGGCAGGCTGAGCGTGTTCGTAATTACTTAGAGCCCGGAGGATAAGGTCCTCGAAGTTGTGCTCGATCATCGTGCCTGATGATGGGTGCGAACACCGAATGGGTGGTTTCGAGTTACATACACTCGCCCATTCGACGAGGTCCTTTTTCTGGTGAAGGGTAGAATCGCGTGACGAAGGCCATCGAATCGTTACCCCAATTTACACCGTCACGGGTTGAGGCTTTGGAACATTTGAATCCATCGACGGAACGTTGATCAATTCGCATAAACATTGCCGCCCAAAAAATACGGCCTTCGAAAAGCAATAACGTTATTGACAATTTATCAAAAACTTTACCAATTTTCCGAATCGAACCGGCGACCGGTGAAGGATGCTAGCGTCCAATCAACGAATTTATCACAAACGCGTGTCCAAGTTCCTGGACTCATCCATCTTATCGCAAAGGAAGGTAGGGCGAAGAAAAAGGCACAAAAAAGGCAACTCCGTCCCCGTTCAGCATCTTTTTCAAATAGACCAAACCAAAGGTCAGCGACAGCGAAACGAAAAATGGGACCAAAAGTTAACTCCGCCGAAGGGCCGTATCCTTTTCTCGTAGCACGCGGCGCCGTAGCAAATTCGATTGGGACTCAAAATTGATCCCAAAAGTTAGTGTCTCCGTGGCGAAGGCTACGGAATGCGCCTCCGAGTAGCGGAATGTTTTTTCCACTGGCTCAGAATTCGCTTCACGTACCGGGAAACCTGCCTCAACGGGTTCACGCTTGGTTCTTTCGGCTGGTGACCGGAAGCCTCCTGTTGCCCGTGTCTTCGCACAGCAGATGGTTTGGAAATTTCTGCGAAAACAAAGAAATGCCGAAATATCTACCATTCGGTGAAGGGTTTCACTTCCTCCGTTGAGGGAGATTATAGACATGGATTATTGAACTATCAATTCGGAATGGCCTCGCTTGTCTATTTGATAAGGATTATTTTTTAACGATAACTTTCAACGCCATAATGTTCGTAGAACCATTCGAATAACGATTGAAGCAGATTCTTTTCTAAACTAACAAAAATAACTACAACAACTTTTCAATCGAAATCCCTTCAACGCTCTGACGAAAGTGGGTGTGAACCGAATCCCTTCCGGTTGAAATTTCCACAAGCACTTTAATTTGAAAAGGGACGAAAAATCGATTCCGACTGTAGCGATAGAAAAGTAAAACAAAATTAGGGCACAGTATTCGCCACATCATCACAATTTCTCCGAAACGCCTGTGTTTCCCACACGCCGCGACCGCTCCGGTCGGCTCGGTCCCGAAAGTAGACAATAGATGACAAATGATGAGGATGGAAACCTTTCGAGTTTTTCCTTTCACGTCCAAATCCTTACGTTTCCTGAGCGCTTGGCGGCGAGTGTCGAAATTTGTTCGAGATCCATGAAAAAGGATGACAGCAACGGGCGCTCCTTCGGTTTCGATGGGATCGGGCCGTCCAATAAGTGTGGAAATTGATCGCTTAGTGAAATGTGAAACGAACGGCAGCTTTTGGGTGTGGTGGTGATAGTAAAAGGAATGAACTTTCGTCCTGGTTCGACCTCACGATAGTTTTCTGGTCCGCTCATGGTTGGCCCATGTAAGATCTTTTTACACGCGTACGGCAAAGGTAACTCTAGCTTGCTCGTGGTCGGCCCGAGAGCGACCGAGCGGACGGAAGCAATCAATTTGTTTCCCATTTGTAGATCTGGGTGAGCTTTCAACGGACACTTCGACGTCATCGAAGGCCACCGCTGACTGTCGGAATTGCGCCGAGACCACAAAACGAACGATTGGATGGAATTGGAAAGAAGATATCTTCACTAACGGCAGCGAAGCTCGCAAGACAATAAGACGGAGCGTTGCAAGCCAGTAGTGGTAGAGTGCCAACTTCAGCCTTCATAAAATGGATCAATTTCTGCTATTTGATATCCTTGCGTAGAGCTTGCTCCCAATAATACCTATTACTTGAATGTCATGTGTTTAAGTTTTATGCAAACGATTTATTTTACATAAGCACAGGAGCTATACGCAGTGAAATTCATTATGCAACGCTGGTGGAACGCCTAAATCAAAATTCATAACTGGTTGGTGGTAATTATCAATCTGTGTCACGCTGGCTCCACTCTGACTCGGTCTGACCCACGACTAAGTGATTGTTTTAATCGCCTTCGCTCTGTAATTCTTTTTGGCTTTCTTTCAATGAAACCATTATCATCCCCCGGCACCAGTCAGCCTGCCTACGGCGGCCTGGGTTGTGATTTAAGTGAAGCCACTTACCGGCAAAGGGGTGGAAAATTTGTAAACATTGTCAGCCCAAGAGGAGCACCAGGCGCCTCCATCGGCTCGGCATGAATAAATCAACGCCAATCCGAGCCCCCGCTGGAGGTGGACATATTTTAATCTCAGCTTTAATTATCCTTGTCTCTAGGGGATGGGACCGTTTTTTCGCTCTTTCTCTCTCTTTTTCTCTCTCTCTCTCTTTCTTTGTCCTTCTGGGCAGACACACTTGTACCGTAATTATCGCCACGCGCCCGCTACTGCCGATGGCTTATGATAAATAGTCCCCCACTCTATGGCTGGTTGGTGGTTGATGTCACGCAAGCTTTACGGCCAGTAAAAACTGGACCAGAAGCAGATACTCCGCTGATGCTGCTGCTGTTGCTGGTTCTGCTGAGGACACCGCCTGCTTGAGGGCAAAATAATAAAAAAAATCAATATCATTAAAACGCCAGTTGGCCGGCGGCGGGCGTGATGACGCCCTCGAGCCACTCGCATCATCGCAATTTTTCACAGCAACCAATTCCAATGGTGAGAGAAGCCTCGCCGCCTGCTACTTCGAGTGCTTCTGCCAGTTGACTATGCTTGCAGCCCAGCCGTTGGATGCTGCGTTCGAAAATTGGCCACATTAAGCATAATTTATAATCGTCCATTCAAGCAGTTTTGCCGCTACCGGTAGGACAGTTGCGTCGTTCACCTTCCGGGATTTGCGCTTTTTCTCCCCCGGGATGAAGATGGCCTGTAATCCGATAAGGACGACTTGCGGCTTACGCATTCCCTTTTTTGGACGAAGAGACAGCTTCCAAATGATAATGCCAACGAAGTCGTTAGTCGAGTAGTAACACGAAACTTGGCCCCAGTGGAAAGCGGATTTCCGGTGGTGCCAGAAAATGGCTTTCACAGCCTGGATTTTGCCACCGCGTAACGGAATGAACGCAAAAAGGTGGTGCGTGAGTTCCGCCACCACTCGGTAATGCGCATTTTTGAGGAAACACACAAACCCTGTCCTCCACGGGCGCCGCTTTTCTGTAAGCAAACGGCAGATTGTGTCTTTAAACTCGTAGGGTTTCTCATATTACGAGCGAACGGTGTTGGCATTCGGCCCCGGCAGTGTCGGTTTTCGTGGAAGGTTCTTAAATTCTTCCGTCGCGCCCTCGAGTCAAGACGGTACTTTTACGGGTCAACGGACGCGGCGCGTTCCGATAAGGAAATTGGCCAAAAGATTCGCGTGAAGATTATGTTGTCTCGCGCGAAGCATACTTCCTAGTCGCTGTAGGGCATGGAAAAGCCTCACCTTCATCGGTGGAAGGTATGAAATATTTAGGGCAATCAAACACGGGCTTGAAATGGCACTTTCCGGGATCGCCTCCAGGAGGGCTGACTTAGCGTAAGAGGCAGAAAAGTAGCGGACCAATACAAATAAACTCCCGGCGGAACTTCTGCTTCGGTCGGTTGTTGGTTGGCCCCTTTCGTACCCATCTCTTTTCCCTGGTTAGCTACTGGCCTGACGTGCACCCCTAGAAAGCTAACACCTGCGGTGGAAAAACACCCAATTGGAAAAACATTGTAAACTGCCCGGAACTCACGTGGCAGGGCCCGTGTTTTGGGCAGCCCAACAAACCAATTTGGAGGAAATAAAACGTTATTTAAACGCCAACTCGTTTCTTATTCATAAACGCTGGCTCTACGTTCGCCCAGTCGGCCCAGCTGGGTTGGGGACAAATGGGAAGAAAAGGATTCTGGAAGGCTTCTCAAGAGCCAGCCAGTCGTCCTGACCCCATCTCCTTTAATGGTGGTTTTATGTAAGCCCTACAGCGCGTTCCTTCGAGGAACTCGACCCAAAGAGGTCGCGCTCTTGTAGTGGCGTAGATTGGCGTTTGACAGGAGCCGACTTTAGCGTCAAGGGTCGACCCGGTTGTGGCGCAATTAAAGATTAAAACCGTTTCTTGAAATTATGCAAACTCTGCACACTACGCCTCGGAATTTTTTTTCGTGAAATGGCCAACATGTACGCGTAGTATTATGTGCGTCATTGCCGATCTATTTTTGTATGATTTCATTCCAATGGTGCCAAGGCTGCTAAATGTATCATTAGCACCATAAGGCCTTTCGATTTTTTCTTGATGCACATAATTTTAAGGGTTGTTTCCATTCTATCAAACGTTTTAATCGTTCGACTTTAATTGAATTTATAGATGGGAGATATTTGTTGATCGAAAGTGACCATTAAAGTGAATTTAATAAGCATAGACCACATCAAATCAAAACGGGTATCCTTTGAAGTAACTGAGTCATTTTACTGGCCTCACAAAACAATACAAAATTTAACCATCACTCGGTTGGTTGGTCAATTAGCGAATTGCAGCACAATCGGTACCCGAACAATTGCCACTGACTCAATGTTTTCGCTGCAGACAGGCGTGTTAAGTCCGTTAATAAACCGACAACGGGGCGCAACATTGTGCATATCGCCATCGGCAGTATCTCCGTCGAAAGTAATTGTTTGTCGGAGACTTTGCTACAATGTTGCCAGAGCTTGAGGATTACGTTTTACACTCTCCTCTGTTATGCTACTTAATACCACGTATCAACCACGGGCGCTCGTGCGTGATATCCACACGTGGCCACAACCCGTTTGGCAGGCGGATGAATAAAAGCTGATTTTCTGGTGTGTCAATCAGCAACACTGTTTGCGGCTTATGTTATGGGCGTTTTTTCAATGCTCGAAATTATTGCGATGAATGAAAACCGCCCCATCGCGGAGTGTAAAATTGAGTCAAACGCATCCCAAACGGTCGGTATCCGCCGCTGCAGCTTTTGCGGTTGATACAATGTGTATGGCGAACCCGGTGAACAATCACTGCCGATGACGGTTTCGAGGATGAGAGTTTTTCTGATTCGGAAATCAAAAGCCACATCAGGGGTGGCCCTCAATGTAACACTCCGGTTCGCTTTAATGCTTCGCCGAGTGCCCTCACACTAATGCGTATTTTGTGTTTGCGTATCTCCCAACAGGTCCCATCGAACCCTACCGGAATGCTTAAAGTGCTGCATCATCGATTTTCCTGCACGTAACGGTTCCAAACCCTCAAACCCGGTGTTAACCGTTTAAAGGACAGTCAAGCTTAAGCGCGACGAACGATTACTGTGACACTCGAATTACATCTGCCGTACCGTGGAGCGTGGAGCAAAAATCTCAAACACGGTGGTCCGTTAAAATTGTGGCCCACAATCGTCACCGACCGTGTTGTAAATTACGATTTTATGCACCACAGACAGTTCGTTTGGAGCGCCCACCGATCCCACCGACCCACAGCAGAACGCCTGTCATCGTGCTTCTTGGGCGTCCTGTTTTTTTGGTTTTATTTCTCTTCGGCTTTTCGGCCGGAAGCGAGGCTTTGACAGGGCTCAAAGTGGTCGGTCTGGGCTGCGTGGAAACGACGCAATAACAAAAAAAATCAGTAAAACAAAATAAATCTCGACGGTAATTTACGCGCCTTTCAGCGATGCGCTTGAGTGGCGGGCCCAAGGCGCGAATATTCATTTGTCGTCTTCCGGCAGAGAGCTTTTCACGCACCTAAACGGTCTGCTCTGGGGGATGTTTGCAGTCCTTTGCGAGGAGCCGAGCGATGGTGGAACTGCTGAGGAACTCGGTCGGTTGGCGCCTAAAATTTTAAATAGCGAACGTGCGCATTTTTTTCCGCTTTTATTTATCGTTTCCGGTGTTCGTATCTGCGCATAGGATTAGTGAACCATTGCTGCTGCTGTTGCTACTTTTGGCGCTTAGTTAACAAAATTTGTTGCTTAAAATAAGCAAAATAAATAAATTGTAAGTTTCCATTTTCATTTCCGTTCAGTGAATCGCCCAAGTACGTAATTTAGAGTGCGGAAAGTCTCTGTGTGTCGCCCGGTGTTTGAGTGTGTTTCTAGGAGGGGTTTTAACGAAAGTCCAACAAAAACAAGGTGAAGCCTGGCAAGCGAACCACCGCCAGCGCCCCGTGCAGACCAACCTTCCCACGAAGGACATGCCATGAATCGATGGGCGAGAAAATGGGAAAAGTTCTAGCGGCCATCCTGGCGCTCAACGGCAGCATATCGACGATAAATTTCAGCATTAAGCTGCTCATCTACTGTCTGATGGTGCTGAATGTGAAAACTTTCGGCCTGAAGTGTGTCTGCAACCCGGACGAGTGTGACATCATACGCCCGGAGGACTGCCCCGGGAAGGGCTACATCGTGTGGGACCCTTGCAAGTGAGTATCCTTTCGTACCGTTTTTGTTCTCTCCCTTTCACACTACGGCAGTCTGACGCCCTCTCGATTTGGCCAATTTTGTCCTCCTCCCGGGAATCGTTCCCGGGATTGCTTCCCACTTTTAATGGTTCCCGTTACAGAGGCAGCAAAAAACGGGCAAATGTTGCCACTTTTTTCGTACGTTCTGTACCAGATGTTGTACGCTGTCCATACCTTCCGGATCAAGTAAAAAAAACTCAAGGTCAAAAATCTTTCTCTCATTTTTTAAACTAAAATAGTGGATTCAACTAGTCGGTCACTGCCGATTTGGCCTGACCTCTATTGTCATAAAACACCCAAACACTTACCGGAAGAGTACTTCATTAGAATTCCAGTTTATTATCACCTCTCGCCAGCAGCAAAAAGAGTCCGGTTGAACTGCTTCGGGATCGCCGGGCAGCATATCCGGGCCATTGAAACTAATTGGAACGGGCTCGCCCAAGAGCTCCAAAATTTGAATGAGAATGGCAGCACCCGAGCACCCGAAAAAAGTTGCAACAAGTTTTTCGAGCCCCAATTTTCAAAACATTCTAATGTGTTTGGCTTTTCAGGGAAATGGGATCATGGGTGTGCTCCGAGGCGGGATTACCATTTTACATGATGATGACGCACGACGATTTCTGGATCCGCACGGCGGTGAGCTAGAGCGCCCTGGGTACAGCGCGAAGGGCATAATTTGGTGAGCCGAGGACGGTGTAGAACCTTTTTCGGGAACCTTTTAATCTACAACGCTGTAACTCCGTTGTTGAAAGAGAATACATGATCAAACGCGTGGCGCTGCTCGGGCCGGGTGTTTGTCTTGGTAGAGTTTTGCTTTTTCAATATCATAAAAGAGTGCGACGACTTTGGAACGACTTTTGGAGAGTCTGTTTTATTAATCATTAATTAATACAGGATTGGGTTTGGAGTTTTGCGCCGTTCGACAAATAGGCGCACAATATAAACAAACCGTCGGCCGCCAGCATTTGTGGATAAATAAAAGCGAATCGAAACTATTTCGCTTTCGGCACTCGGGTGAAGTTGTGCTGCTTGCTGGAATTGGTTCAGAACCGTGGGCATAGAAAGCTAATATTTGTGGAAAAATATAAGATGGAATGCGGGCAGCAAAAGTAAACTCGGTGCCCCAATCCATGAAGGGCCACTACGGTCAGCAGGTCACCGGCCATGTTGGTTCCCGGGGCATGATTTCTTCAACCACCAGCCGAATCGTCCTGCGCTCGAGCACAACAAAGTTCGACGCGTACCACGCGAAAACCGAATCGCTTCGGGCGCCAAAGCTGATAATGCTAATGGTGTTCAGCATTCGAGCGGCTTTGGTGCCGGGAGGTGCTTACAAGTTCGGTCGATTGCGGCACATTTGGCAGCCCGAAAGTTGTGTAGGCCACGCTAAGCCCCGGCGGGATATACGAGTACCGATTTCATTTTTATTTCCCTTTCTTGCTTGGCGCAGGATTGTGACTTTCTGCCCCCTCTGGGCAGCTCCGGTAGTTTCTTATCGTACTTCGCCGATGGGCTCCGTTCCGTTCCTTCCACCACACTGCAAAATCTTTGGTGCCCAAAGTTTACCCAAAACAAGATTTACATACCAAAGAAACACACGTAGCCCAACTTTCTCTTATCCACCGTTTGTGTTCGTGTGGCTTCTTTGGCTGCTGTTAAGGGCGAAAGATTTCGGTGATATGACAAAATATTGTGAAACATTCATGTATTGATGAAAGTTTTGAATATGTTTTGGGGTTTTCGACTGAGCTCTGCTGCCCGTTGGATGCAAGTTGAGCTGTGTGATTGGAGAGCAATCGATCAGTATTCGATTGGAGTTCTCTTGTGAACGGTACTCGAAACTCTGTCTATTTATGTATTGAAATTTGTTACTTTAAACATAAGAAACTGCTTTTTGTTGTATTTGTAATTCCAATTTGAAATCGCTAATTCTAAATTTCATAATTTTAATGCTCACTTAAATCCATGTTAAACAAAAATAAATGAACTACAGTAAGCTTTGTTCATGATATAATGAGTGAGTCTTTTAAATAATTTGAAAAAGGCTGAACATCCATCAAGTTATAGAACTTGAAGAAAGATTTGAAATAAATTTGTCGAGACTCGAATCAACAATGATACGCTCTTAATTGTAATGACTGTAACTAGCCAATGATTAATGGTACTTAACTAAAACATGTTCACTAACGCTAGGGTGAGAAAAAAGGCAAATCGGGTCGATTGTTTCAAATTTTCTCATCCACAAGAAAACACCATCGAAGCAATAGAGGCAATCGTTACGCCCACCAGCACTCATAAATGTCGCTCGCAATGCCAGCACCGGTATCGATGTGAACTACAAGCCATAAATTAGCTACTTTATCGTCCACCACCGGCAGGTGGCTGGCATAGGCGCGCCAGTGGATTCCTTCGGGCCGAAATACGGTTAGCCGTAGCGGGAAAACCGGTTGCTTCGGCTTCTGCCTTATATCTGGCAAATAGTGCAATTAACACCCCGCTTTACCAAACCACCAACCAGGGCCATCGCCGCCCGAACGGAAGTACTTGCCACGGACGGAGCCCGCTGGGTCCGCTGGGCTACCGACCGCTTGGGCCTTGAACGCCTAATTTATGGTGGCTTCGTGTGAAGCGACCGTTTCGGGAAATCGGGAACGAAAACTTCTCAAATCCCGAGCAGCGGATAAAGTTTCCACCAACTCACGGATGGGAAGGTGGCCGGCGAAAGTGGGCCGAGAAGGCGCACAACCTGTACCATCCCCCCAATTGGCTACCGATCGATTTCTTCGCACTGACGCTTCGTACGCTAATTACCGTCACCTTTCGGTTCGGCCCGGCGGGTAGCGCTACACTCGGATACACTTTTTATTCAGTTTCTGCACGAAAATGGCCAACCTGCCGTATGACGAAGAGGTAGAAAAACGAGAGAGAACATTAGGAGAGTAAGGAAATAAGGGTAGTTGAGTGAAAGGATTAAAATTTGTGCAAAGCACAAGAAAGAAAGCGACATATGAACAGAAAATAGTAAGCGAGCAAGACGCCACCTGAGGAAAGCTCACTCATCGAGCAAAAACGAGCAGAACCGAAAAAAGTAGAACACAGCGACCGTTCATCTTCTTCCTCGGCTGCCAAATGGGCCGTCCAGCACGTAATGGTATAGGTGGCTCTAAGACCGACACATTATGCCCATATTTTTTCATTCTGTCTGTCACCGTTGAGCCTGAAAATCCTTTTCGCATGGCATTTAAGAAGGATTAGTTGAAATGCCAGAGCTCGCTCGAAGCTTTCGGGCAGTTTCGAGTTGATTCAGTAATATTCAGTGAAAGACTTATCGGTAATATGAAATTAACTTTACTTTGGATTTACTCCAAGTACTCTTTACTCACTTATGGCCTATAATTTAATCAGCATTTGCTACATTCTAAGGCATTTACTAAAATTGGTGAAACTTCTCAGAGCTGTTTGAATGTGAAATTTAATTGACAGCAAATGCCAGAGTGTCTCTCTATTGTCCGTCGGGAGCAAGGCCCAAATAAACTCCAGACTCAGAGAGCAATCCTTAAGTTCATTTCATTTGCATGCCACGAGCAGCAGGAGTTCAAAGCAGGAGAGGCTGGTTCAAATGTTTCAGCTTCTAGTTTTTACACCCCTCGAAAGTTGGCTGGTTTTTTCTTTCTTCGATATCACTCTTCAACACCTTCTCAAGGTCCAAACTCCCGGAACCTACTCCTGCTGGTGGACTCCGTTTTTTTAGTCGACCCATTCCATAGGCAGCCCTCTGGACATTGAGGCTCGAATCCCTCCACTCATTCGATTCGAGTTTTTTTTTTCGTGGTTCACGTGGTTCACAAGGAGAAGTTTTCCCGGGAAACTCGTGCCACTTCATTTTCGCCATGTGAGCGACTGCATCGGACCGGCCTGGAGCAGGATAGTGGGCCGAAATGGAGCGAAATCACGACGGACGATGAATATTCAACGGAATGAAAGCCGGTCGCAGCAAACCCCAATCCTGTGCCACGGGGGTTCCGGAGGTTCTATGAATTTTAGTTTTTTTTTTGCTTTTTTCACGCAGGAACGCTTGTGGGCCGAGTGTTATGGTGGGGAGACGTTGGGTGGAGAAGAAGAAAATCCCTAAACATCGACACCGGTTGGTGCGGCCGGACCCAAGAAAGTGTACTGATTATTTGCTGATAGTAAAACTCCGTTCGCCGAGCTCACGGGCAGTGTTGGTGTGTGAACTGTGCCGCCGAGAAGCAAGGGAAAAACTTTTTACCGTTCAATTTTTAGTATTAGTAGAAGAGGGGAACGGAAGAGCTGACCCCCAAGGGCCGGGGACCTTAGACCTTTTCCCGAACGATGTGGCCCCACGTCCATACCATGATCATCATCATAGGGATATTCTCCGCACGAAAGACCTTTTGCATTACTCTGGGCCTTAATTTTTTATTTCATGAGGCCGACATCCAGAGTAAAAGCGACCCGGTTTTATAGATAGCGTGGGTCGAAAAGTTCACCGTTTTTGGTTATTTAACACTACCGTTGGTCATTTGTCCGCCTCCGCTGAATTGTTTCCCGGCTGGGGGTAGAAAACTACGAAGTCTATCGAGGAAAGGCCGTATTCACGGAACAACTAGTGATGAAGTTGTTAAAAGGAAGAGAGAGAGAGTGAATTTAGACAATTTGTTTTCCATTCGAATTGTTTTCAATATTTTATCACAAACTAGCCGATCCGACATAAGTCCGCACATCCAAACGGAATATTGTCTGATCGAGAATTGTTGCAATAAAGAAAAGTAAAAACAAAAATCATGACTTACTCAAAAAATCGTAGAAAACTATTTATGCAGGTTATAAATAAGTAATGCTAATATTCAAAGCTTTATTTGAAATGTCGTCGTAGTTAACCACATGTTTCACCGTCGTAACAGATACACGAAAGTGTTACCGAACTGCTCGACTTTACACTTTTGGCGCACTGTAAATAAGTGGAAAAAGTTTCAAAAGGGAAGAGCTTTGTATAGAGAAGGTTCTGCCACATCGCCCACAGAAAGCAAATTATCATTGACTGCAGATAATAAGTCTTAATAGTTGCCGACAAGAGCTATTCAAGGAAGAAATTTTACACATTTACAGTTAGCTGCACGGAGAAGCGGCACAACAGAACATAAATCAACCTTACTTGCCTTTCTGTATCAGTGTTTTGAAACGGCTCGCCATACAAAAATACAGTTCGACCACGGTTAGTGGTTCAACTTCCAACCATAAAAACAAATGGAGGCGCATGGTGGCTGTCGAAAAATAAAAACTAAACTTTTCTCATCGCAATAAACTTTCCACCCACTTCTCTCACACACGAGCAAGCATCATTAAGCCATCAGACTGGTGCTGGTGGTCCGGTAAGCCACCGAACTAACCGAAAACCCGAATGTTCGAAATACGATTCCGGTTGAGTAACGAAGGTAAAAAGAACAGTTGCCAGTTTGGCGGGGAGCCGGTTGAACACGAAAGTTATTTCACTGAATATTTGCTGGGTCGCCCCGTATTTTTTGGCACCCACCACAAACCGCCACACGTTTCGAGCCTTCGCCTTCTTACATTTCAAAATAACCATAAAACCCGGACCAACCGACCGACCGACGGGCACCCATTAGCCATTTTCGACAGTGGCAGCAGCAGCAGGTTGATTGTTAAATTTTATAGCCTTTCGAGCGTAATCTCCACTCGACAGGTTCCAACACACCGGTTTCCGTGGAGCGATGAATTATTTTGCCACACGGCGCACAGTCAATTTTCCTCCTCCCCCAGGGAGGCTAACAATGCTCATTGATTCGTGCTTCGGTTCAGTGTGGCTCCCGGCCCATTTCCGGCGCTTTTTTGTCGGGTTGGTGATGTTGGTGTACTATGCTCTGACGGGCTCTCTAATTTCTGAATCGTAACATTTCTAGTTTTTAACCGCAGTTTTTTGCCCCTCATTTATGCTATTTTATGCTCTTTCTCTTTCCCTCTCGGCAGGTGCTGCAAGGTGTGTGCCAGGACGCTTGGCGAGGCTTGCGGTGGTCCGGGTGGCTTTTCCGGCGCTTGCGAACCGCCACTTAGCTGCGTTTCGAAACCACCGGTCGGCGGTTCTGGCGTGTGCATGGGTAAGTTTATTCGTTCGGCAATCACCATTATTAAGCCCCAGGTTGGATGGTTTTGTGCAAATTTTTGTAGCCCCCTTAGCACTGTTAGGGAGTTTCAAACAGTGAACTGGCCACGGTACGGTGGAATGGCTGCTGTAGCGGTGACTTCCTGTTAGACGAGACGGACGGCAAAACAAATTGATGTCCGCTAATGAGGCCCTGATTACATGCCCTTAATCCTGCCATCGGGACGTCATAAATTGTTGACAGCAAGTGGGTGATGAGAGGCTTTCATTACACGATGATAATGGATGTGTGGAGATAAAAAAAGCGACAATAATCAATGAGTGTGGCCTTTGTAAGCACACCATTTCATTAGTGTTTGTTATTTATACAGTGGTCCATTATTATTTGATTCGTTTTGTTCATTCTTTGTCCGGTGTGCAAGCAAATCGGATTGAAATTAACGTTAAAACACTTCAAACAATGATGATTCACGTCGTATTGATTTCAATAAAGTATTTATAGTAAATGGTTTGGAAGTAAACAAGTTGACGATGCAATAGCTTTGATACATCCAAAGTCATGGAAACCGATACGGTTGTACAGCGTAATGCGCGTTTATAAAGACTTTCCACTGAACCAGTGAATGTTCCTGGCTTAACGACCACTCTAACGACATTAAACGTTCCTTAAGTAGTGCCCTTGGCCTTTATTTTGCCTCAAATAAGCGAACGGCGAGGAACACAAAACTGAAACTGGAACGGGAGGAAAACTTTAGCGCCAAAACGGAACCGAAACGAACGAGTGCCTTAGTTAGATTATATAAAACGACTCCCTAGAGGTCCTCCCGAGAGATGGTAGAGCAAACACGATTACCATGGCTAATCCTCGGGCTGGCCAAGATGGTGCCCATCAGTCGGAGCATTTATACAGTTTGTTTGCAGAATAAATATATCCTCATTTAAAAATTGACCAAGAACTTTTACGCGCCCTGCTGGAACAGCGTCTTGTTCGAAACGACCCGCCACATACTACCAGTTCGTATCCTTGCAGAGCTGTCAGAGAGTCGTGTCATTGATCGTGCTAATGTGCCTGGTTTTCAAGGGATATAACTTCTTTACGTTTCGGTAAATTCAAATGAAACTGAAATTTTTCTGCTCACTCGGTTTTTGTTGTTGAACTATTCCTACATTAGCACCAAACATTTCCAGAAAACCCATCGTTGAGTGTTGTTAAAGTAGCGTTTAATCTGTCAGCGTTCAAGACATGGTGCATTCCGAAAAGTAGAGTTTAACAAGATCAACAAGAAGAGCGCAAAGGAGAAGAGCGCAACAAATGCCAGACAGGCGGACAAACATCAGCGGACGAAGTAAATATTAGCTTCACCGCGTGCGTTGTAGAGCTTCACTTCTTCAAACGTAGACCATCTTCTGTCGTCGACAGAGGATGGTCTGCGCTCGGCGAGGACGGCCAGAGTGCCGCGCCGAGAGGAGATTTAATTAAAAAGAAATTAAATCTGTTCGAAAAGTAATTCCCTACCGTTCTGTCGTTGGCATCTAGAACCACGGTCCAACCATTGGTGGACTCCGGACGGGTGACATTGTTTTGAGTCGAGCAACCCGCAGAGATCGAGGGAGGAAGTTTATCAATGATCAGATCTGGTCTGGTTTGGTCCGGAGATGCGATCGTGCAGACGAGCCGAGAATGAGGCAAATAATTCGCGATCCTAATCTGGACCGGCACCTGGTGACAGTAATTCGATTGAAACCGAAGGACGTACCGGTGCATTATTCGCTGTCAGTGATGCGGTAGAGTGAAACGGTTTACGATGTGACCCAGTGAGCGCTCACGGAAGTGTCAGTAATCAGTGCCAGCCGGAGATCGGCGGCTTGCCTGATTGTTTGATGTTACGGTCTCTTTATTATGACAGCAATAAATTACCGCACAGCCTGGCTGCCTCTCGATTGGCCGTGGGTCAAAGTGGCATTACTTGCTGCTTCCAAACATTCCCACTGCCGGTACTTCCTGTTTTTATTCCTTGTGCTCAGTGTGGCCGTGCTGTTGGTAATGTTCCTCTTCCGGGTATTTGTTCCGGAGTTATTTTTCTTTTAACATCGGAGAGAGTGAGAAAGAGAGATCCCGCAGGCACAGAGTAATGGAATGTAAACAAATCACAAACCTTGGCACACTAGAAACTCGCCTCTTGTGGAGCCAACTGACAGCATGAGTCAGTAGAGAAAGACAGAAAGAGAGAGAAAGAGTGAGAACGAGAGAGAAAGATAGCACGACTTATATAAATCGTGCAGGAATCGCTGCGGATACGGATGACTCTGTTGCAAATTATCTTCTCAGTTTACACTCCACACTCGAACGCTGAAGCCGGTGGTTCTGTCGTCTACTGTCCCATGCGACAGTGCACCACTTCCCGCTGCAAGTTAGTAGTTCCCGTTGCCTTCCCGGGAGTAAAAGCTTTAATTTATTACAAACCACTTTTCCGGGAACCCAGCCCGAGCTAGCAACCACGACCTCCGGTGCCAATGTTGTCATTGAGGTGAACCCAAAATGGGAACCGGCAACGTGGGGAGCTCCGGGTGGTTTCACCTTTCCGGATAGATTAACCCATTTGGTGGATGTTCCTGTGTGGTTGCCCCATTCATCTCATTGTTTGCCATTGGTTGGAGAAGCATGGCCCAGTAAAAAAGGATCGACCGGAGAACCGAGCTCACGGATGGAATTCCTCTGCCGCAAGAATGAGGTGTACTGGAGGATCTAAATTACGTACCCTATATCTTCCTGTGGGATAGAACTGAGACACTCGGCCAGACATGCACCCTCGACATGTGTGTGGTGAATTGTGGTTGCATGTGACCGATACGTTAGCGATGCTGCCTGTTTGAAGCGGAGTGCCTGGTCCCGAAGGTCTCCCGGAATCAGTCTCTATAGTTCATAAATTGGTAGTACGTATTCGGCTGTGGAATCGTTCGACTCCAGATGGAACACCCTTTACGCCCGTCCTTGGGGATGTTGATTATGGTGAAGCAGAACAGGAGGACTTTTTGTGTCTACTGCATACACATTCTGGGTTGTTCCGTAGATGGTTCTTTTCGTTTTTCGTAGGTCCACAGTGGCCGCCCGTATCACGGAAGGGAGTGCCTTTTTTACAGCGCGATGAAATCGAGGCCAAGTGGATTCGTATGCGCTCGAGCGCGCACGAACTCAGATTCATGTTCCCGGAGAGGCATCGGTGAATGCACGACACCTCCGAGGTATCGCAATCTCGGGTGAAAGTTGCCTGACGCTGAAGTTGATCGCTTTTTATTACCAGGACTGCCCCGCAAGGAGAGCAAGAGAGAGAAAGAGAGTTTGAAGGAAGGAAAAGAAGGGTCACAATAGTCAAAAACGAATGCTGTAGTCAACGGTAGTGGAAATTGGATCTCTGTGGTCTCACTCATAGGTCCGAGGGCCCGTGATGCATACATAGGTCGAAGTGAAAATATAGTCTAACGAAAAGCCAATTTACAATCGGTTCGCCAAGAGTGTACCGGTCCGGCACAATTTGAGGTACCTCAAAGCGGAAGCGTAAGTCTTACCTGAAACGAGGTTTGAACGACAAAAAGAATTAGGGTTTATTGAAATTAGGTTTCAAAGAAAAATACAATACTGCACGCTGTCCAATCCGAAACAGAGGAACCGAATGCATGGTTAGGAAGGTAAACGAAAAACCTTCGCAAAACTGGTGTCAAATGTATCCCGGTAAAGAAATACCTCTGTCACATGTCATTGTTACACAGACAGACAGCTGCGCCGGCTCGTCCGGGCACGATCTTAATGAGGGAAAGGTCAACCTTTTTTACATAAGCTCTCAACGCGCCAGCATGTGCGCGCAGCCTAAAAGCCCTGGTTGTGTGATGATCCTACGGAGAATTCAGAAATGTCACCGGCATCTGTTGAAAATAATTTGTCACCCAAATTAAAAGAAAGATGCCGGCCGAGGTCCTGACAGGTGCTGGATGCTTGCAGGTATCATGCCACCGACTGCGTCTGACAGGTTTTAGCTGGAACGATAGTCTTTTCACAAAAATCATCGCTTTTAAAACGTGATCTTGTTCCATTTTTGTTATTCTTCAAGAATAACCTTACACGTTGTTAAACTAAAGCTCAACTAAAAATGTGTTAACTAATGTTTAATAAAGAATCACGGCAAACAAAGCCATTTTTGGTGACGCTGATATTGTTCAGTCACTGCACAACGAATGAATTGAATTTCCATACATCTGATAGAGCCGAAGGAATTGAAGGCACCCAAAATTGATTTGCTGAGCTGGCTGTTGCCGGAATCGCTCTCCAGGGACCTGCGGAGCGACAGCGCCTTCCAATGTGACAGTCTCCCCCGTTGAATACCTGACTAGAAAAGATGAAGAGTCACATTATCTGTCATATTTCGCTTTCCATGAAACAGTGGCGGTCCCATCCACGGAATGACCTTTAAGGATGACTTCGGCGGGAGTTAGCTTTAACTCATGAATAATTCGTACAAAATCTCACAATTTATGCGTCTTCCAGAATGTTTGGCAGCGAAAACAAACGGAGCAACTGGCGGTCGGGCGGTTCGGTTGAGAAAAGAAAATGAAGTGTTTTATATGCTAATGCGCAGTCGCTCCGTCGAGGGAAGCTGCATTCAAGCGCCTAAAACTTTCTATGATTGTTCTCCGCCGAAACCCCGCTGTGCATTTATGCAGCGCTTCACGTACCGAATCGACCAGTTGCTGGAGTGTGTCCTGCGCCAGGCAGGATTATGCAGCAAAACAGCCACATTGATGCGTTTTTTTTTTGTTTATGAACAGTCCAAATGCCGAATTCAAGGGTTCATCGGTTCTTGATAGAGCCTGCTATCTCCTACGTGTGGATTGATCCACGATTTTCATTTCAAAGCTTTCTTTGTAGGTTATATGAATCTGCCACAATTTGAAAAAAGAAACATTTTCGGTAACTCATCCAAGAGATTATTAACTAATAATTTGAATATTGTTTCTTTAAAGTGTCGAAATCACGTTCTTATCTGTTGCCTTTTGTGACAAAAATACAACAACCCCGTTCCCGTAACATAGCGAGACCATTAGTCGCCTTCAGTCGATGCAAAGTGAAGTGCCACAAAAAGGCATCGATCATGTTGACAGATTTTACCACACACTTCTCTTCGCGGTATGAGCTCTCTCGAAAGTTGTCAATCATGGATAGGTTACAGAAAAAAAACAGGTGAAAAATCAAAAGCCTCTGACGTATGTGTTCCGCGTCAGTAGCTGTAGGACGACTCCTGATGGCTCCGTCTTGGTGGCAAACCTTCAACACACTTTCCGGCTCTTCGGTAACGAAGTGGAAACTCGATACGCAGGCTTTACTGCTTTGTTTATTCTGTTGCTTAAGTTGCTTAAGGGATTGCCTTTGGCCCCCTCGTCATTCACCGAAGGCTAAAGCCTGTCCCACGTCAAATCGGGAACAATTGCATTAGCTCTATCTCGGGGTTGGTTTGTCTTAGGAAACATGTAAAGGTGTCAAAATGAAGGTATTTTATTGTACTTTAAGAGAAAAATCTTATAAATTTATTTTGTTGCTCGTCGGATGAAATCACGAACTTTCTTTGGAATGCGCGCCATCATTTTTTGCACAGTCTTCTGGTCCACCTCAGCGGCTAATTTATTCCAATTTCTCGCCATTTCTGCAGCATCTCGCATCACCTTTCCACTTTTCTTCATCTTCCTTTTAATTATTGCCCAATAGTTTTCGATTGGGCGGAGTTCAGGGCAATTTGGTGGGTTGATATCTTTCGTGATAAAATCCACCTTATTGTCATGGTACCACTGAACTACCTCCCTGCTGTAGTGGCAGCTTGCTAAATCAGGCCAAAACTTAACCGGACCTTTGTGTGACCTAATAAATGGTATAACTCGCTTTTTGAGGCACTCTTCCTTATACAGTGTTGAAGTCATCGTCTTGTTTGTGATGAAAACCTTGGTTTTCCGACCACAGGTGCAAATTCCTTGCCAGATCATCAGTTTCCGTGCAAATTTATTGGCGAATACAAATTTAAATTTGGAGGGGACATCTCCCCGTGCCGTGGCAAGATAATATTTGGGTCCAGGAAGCTGTCCAAAATCCATTTTCACGTATGTTTCGTCGTCCATAAGCAAGCATCCATTGTACTTCGTCAGCACCTTCTCGTACAACTTTCTAGCGCGTGTTTTAGCGACTAGATTTTGCTTCAGTGTCCTGTTTGGATGCTTAGATGCAAGGAAAGAACAGTAGCCACTTCGTAGACAGATCCTGTGGACAGTACTTTTGCTGGTACCATGTTTTTTCGCAATATCCCGAAACGAAAGTCCAGGATTTGCCTTGATTGATCTTAAAACCTTCCACTTCAGCTGCCGGTCCTTTGTTTCACTATGACGTTTACTCCGAATCTTTCGGTCTATGGTATTGCGTTCCCAGAAGCGGTGGAGCACAGCATATACAGTTGATTTTGCGAATTTTAGTGTTTTTGCGATTTTTAACGCAGACCACGTGGGGTTCTCGACGTGAGTGTGCAGAATTATTTTTCTTCTTTCGAGTTCCATTTAGCATAACTTTTTATAAACTCCACGTACCAAGATGAAACTTTCAGCACTGAAAGTCGAATGTTTACTAAAGACATAGCTGTCAAAACATTCGAAATCCGACCACCAGAGGCGCTGCTAGTAGACATACAACTTTTCCCGATTTGACGTGGGACAGGCTTTACCACCAAACTGTCGCTCATTATTCTGGGAATTCGTTGCTCTTGGTTCCAGTTCCGACGAAGTGTCACTGTTCTGTGTGGTTTCATTCTTTAATGGATTTGATATTCGCAGCGCAAGGGGAAAAGCTTTCTGCTGACTTCTCCAAAAATAAAGCCGCCTTTCGCCACACATTAGGATCGTGTCACCGATAAAGCCATTTGCCGGGCGCTCTGAATGATGATCTTAATCCCTCGCCATCGGGGCCCGACTTAGCAACTACTGCCTGGTTTATCAAAATTCTACTTCCACCCTGGCAATGTGCTGCTTTTTGGGCGAACTTTTCTTTTCGCTCCGCTCCGCTCAGTCCCGACATTCGATTCCGCGCTTAAAAGCATTCCAGTCCGGTGGCCTTGGCCACATGCTATTCTTTTTCCTTTGTGGAAAGCGTGGGGATGGAAAAATATTGGCCGAGTGGGTGCTGAAAATAAATGCTTATGGCAGGAAAGTCCGCGTTGCGATGTTGCAGCAACATTTGTTTAGTCGACGTGTCGTTACGAGTCCAACCTTCCCGGAGGATGTTGCTGACATTTGCCGTACGGTTTCGGGCGATTATGTTCGGGAAAATCTTCATCACCTCCCGCCAGCCTCAACGATGGGTCACAATTTTCCCATTATCCTCGCGTCCGACCTGGAATTCGTTCGCTCAATTCGTTCACCCAAAACCTTCGACGCCCCTTAATAGTCGCAACGTAGCCTCGCTTTCGCTCCGAGCGGCATTTATTAGATTCCGGAATAAATTTATTCCATTCAACGACGACGAACGGTGGTGGCTTTTTTGCAGGTCTTTCGCCCGGGGGGGTTCTCGGGCCCTGCGATGAAAGCCAAGAAAATCGAGTCCGCGAGTCGTCGTTGGTCGTTTTGCGTTTCTGGTGCCGATTGGTTCCCGGTGCCAGCTGGCTTAGGAGTTGACCTTGTTTTATAACTCACCACCGGGAAAATCTTCACCGGGGGAAACAAATTGACTTTCCCGATTTGGAAGCTGCTTTGCTTGTTACACTTCGTTTTTGGCACACCAGAAACAATGGCGTTCACCACACACTGCTGGCTTACACGTGCTTTATGGTTATGCTTATGATTATGGCCTCGCTTCATTGCACTCCAGGTGAAGGACAGTGGCTGATCGAGTGGCGCAGAAATAGACGGCACGTGTTACGGTCGAATAATGATGCCTTGGACGGGCGACACATTGGCGAATGGTTTAATGTGAAATGTGATGTGATGTGTGCTCGTGGGACCATCAACTTGCGGACGCTTTTTTAAGGCCAAATACTAGTTGTCCATTTTACAAAAAATGTATTGTTATACGTGACGAGATCCCCTTATGCTTACAAATGAAATAATTGGTCCATTAATTAGTTGAATTATGCAAAAAACTAATTACATTTTTGTAACAAAAACCCGACGAACCTGATATTGAAATTAAATTTACACTCGAAGGGTGATAAACAAATTTAATCACAAATGGACAGACAATGACCATTCGGATGGCAGTCCGACAGTTGCAACAAACATCCGGACCCCCGGTTTTTGGCAGACCGTGCACCGCCACGGGTACGTGATTTTCATTATAATGTATCCAATTGGTGGAATATAATCGGAGACCAATATGAATCAATTAGTCATATCAAAGCCCCACGTTTTCGATGGCATTCCATTTCACGCCCCAGTGTCACGATAATGAAATTTCCACCACCAAATGAAATCAAACTCTGGACGTCGATGATCCCACAGACACCCTCGACTACGAAACAGCTCGCATGGTTGTCGCTGGACCGTCCAGGGGCTAAAGACCCAATTTGCGCATTTTGATCCCGGTTTCCGGGTAGCCGGATCGGTACAAGCCTTATTAAATGTTCATCCGCTCACAATCAAATCAGAGCTCAGAGGCCCCGCTCTCCGAAGTCCAGTGATCTGGCCTACCAAATCGTCATCCGCATGGAAACGACCACGGGAAACGGCAAACGATGGTGACATAAATATGTAAAATGTAGCAAACATGTCTCGTTTGGATGGGAGTGGATGGGCGCCTTTTCTGGGTCAAACGGTGGTGGGCCGAGTAAAAACCGGATCCAACACGGCCGGTGATGGCAAAATAATGGAATGGCACGTGATGAAGGTGCTGCCCGTGAGCCGGCCGACCGTGCAGAATGGTCTGGCCTGTTGGTTTTGTCAGATTAAAAATGGGGCCAAAATGTTATTTCGAATTAATTACACGGCCACGTGCACGGCACGCAAACGCAAGTTTGCTTTTGAGTGGCATGTGTGGCCCATGGAATTTCTATGAATTGCTGCCACAAACATGCTGTTTCAAACGAAGCCAAACCAGGCGGCGAGGTGTACATCAATGCTGGAAGAGGGTAAAGCCGGGCCAACATCAGACGACGGGATTACAGAGAGATACAGTTGGTCTGGGTTTTCGCATGAAAGCTCCTAATGCTCAGGGCTCATGACGTTCGTTTGGATGTTCGCAAGAAGATGGAACTTTTGCGCAAATCTCGAGCCTTGAATCGAATAACGTTTCGTCCAGAAAAAAGGCACTGACTGGGGAATGACATACTGTCAGCCCACATCGTCACGCGAGCTAATATTTTGGATTCCCAACGTTCCAAAAAAGTGCTTTTCCTTCAGTGTGTTGTTGAAATGATCGATCGGGCTCACGAAAGGGTGTAGATGATGATGATAATAATGTTAAGGTAATTTCCCGAAAGGTCGGCCCTTGACCGCCATAAGAGGCCCGACCGAAGGATTTCGATGGAGGCGCCTGGTCGCTAATGATTTGCGAGTAATGTTTACGCATAATTTTATTATTTTTTTGCGAGTCGTCTGGGGTGATTTGAAGCATTCAATCAAATGACCCTCAACTCGTGCCAAAGAAAAACTACAAAAAAACAGTGACTGCTTGTCCCTCGGAACCCGATTTTCTTTCGACCCTAGCTCTTTGTGCATTATTATTATTATTATTCCCTGGTGAGGCGTACCCCGGGAGTGATTGGGTGATTTTCCATCATCGTTTACATATTTTGCCTTCACCAAAGCACCGTCGTGCGGGCCGTAGCGCGACCATTTGCAAAATATTTTTTTTGGTTCCGCAGCAGAAAAAAACGGCGATCCTTGGCGAAGGACACCGAGCGGTCGTCTTAAGCCGGCGGAACGCCGGTGCACAAGGCTTGAGTCGGCGCAGGTGAGTTTGGGCTCACAGAAAAAAAACACGAACAGCAATAGATAGCAAACGATCCGTAACCCGAAAGGCAATCCGGCCAAAAAGATGAAAGCCACCCAGGAAAAACCCCAACCTCACAAGGAACGCAAAAGAGGTGAAGTGAAAAAGGGGACAATAAATTTGCATTAGATCGAAACCGTTTTAACCCTGTGGCTTCTCGGTGCCCGGGAGTCTTTCGAGGTCTTTCCGAAGGCCCATCCTTTCCTATCCATCTCTGCATTCTTCCTGCGAAGCTAGCTCTCCGCATAAAATCACGGAGAACGGCTGCCTACGCCAATTTTCAATTGGTACCATTTGGGCTAGATGTTGTTTGGATTGTGCGTGTACTTTGGCAGTTTGCTTTTCTTATTTTATCTTCCAAAATGGACCGCCGACGGCGCTGGAGGACGTTTTCCTTTTTCCCCTCCCCCTCGGTTTCGCCCTCGAAAGCGACACAAATTTCCAAGAAACTTCTCGTTTGTCAAATTTGGTTGTTGGGATTGCCATTTTTGCGTTCCTTTTTTGTGTGCAGGATGATTGGGCGAACTCGAACCTATGATGGATCGCGCTGGCGGAGATTCGATTCCGAGAGACAGAGATGAAGTTTCCTTTTCATTACAGAAAAGCTTGAGGATGTTATCGCTCTCTCTCTGTCTCTGTCTCTTTCTCTCTCTCTCTGTCTTTCAACCTTTCTCATTTGAAAAGAAAGCCCAATTCCCAGGCGTACAAACACGCCGTTTGGCGGCATTTAGCGGGGTGCCTGGTCGAGGTAGGTCTCTGTGACGTTCTTTGCCCAGGCTTCCAGTAGTGACCCCAGGGAAGTAACGCCTATGGCCCGAGCGGAAAAGGGCCCCGGTACCGCCTGTTTGCGGAGACAATCTGGGCTTCGATCGGAGTGTTTGGCTTCGGGGTTCCCGTCATTCGTTTATTTGCCAAAGAGAAATTGCCAAACGTACCCAAAGCCCGGACCGGCCGGAGTCTCTCGATCAAATTGGATGATCCTTTTTGTTTTGTGATTTTTTTTCCGTACCACGCCGGCCCTAAGATATGGGAAAGGAAAATTGGAAAAAGTGGTTTATTTGAACAGAGGTTTGAAAAATATTTGTCCCCTGCTCGATGTACTATTTACCGTCTTCGGCCGGGGTGACGTGCGTTCCGTGCAAGGCACGTAGAAGGACACGAATAGACTGGAAGTATGTGTGTATGTGGGTGTGTGTGTGTGTATGGGTGCGCATGGCGCGTCGTCTTGATTTGTCTGCGTTCGGGACAACGGCACAAAGTATGCTAGACGTCGTTGTCGCAAAATATCAATCAACCCAATCGGGCGGCGGAACTCGCTGGCGGAATGTCGAACCCTCCTAATTGACGTCGCTGGGACCAATCAATGGCTCTTGGCTCTGGGGGTTTTATTGAGTTACCGGTTTTTATGGGGCTTAGGTAAACAAAGCAGAATCCAAATTAAATATGGACGCCGGAATTCCACAATAAATCTCCGATAAAATCAACCACTGTCGTCGTCTGTTTATCTTTAAGTCGAGTGCGCACATTGTCCTTTTCGCTATTTGCATAATGTGTTTGAAATGCATTTTTTGCCTTAAAACTCCGTCGGTAGTCGACACTATGGGCCGCTTCTGGGGAACAAACTTTTCCGAGAAACTCAACTCGCACCAATCACTAGTTGGGCCAATTTTCATTTTGTCTTAAAATTCACTTCTCATCGAGGATCGACATCGGAACACAGAAGACAAAGTGAGACAGTAAGGTGCCGACAAACACCTTTGGGGCCCAATTAAGTTGGAAAAGCAGTTCCGGCGCCGGAACCAACAGTGGGTGCAGTCGATATTATTCATTCTGACCGTGTTTCGTGTTTTTACTTTTAGAAAATGCCTTCGTTTCTGATTGTCATGTGCCTTCCGTTTCCTCAGACGTTCCACAGAGCACCAGTCAGGGTGGCGATCGACCGGGAGGGGCCAATTGTCCGGATACGGTGCTGATCGAACCGGGCTGCGAGATTGTCAACCGGAAGTGCAAATGCTGGGACCGGATACGGCTGTGCCGGAGTAAAGCGATCAGCAAGTGGGATTTCAAAAACATGGAGGTAAGCCGCCGTTCTCGGTTCTTGCTTTTGTTTCCGGGTCTGTTTTGTATGCCAGAGTTGAGTGTAGCGAACTGTTGTTTTTCACCTTTCTTTCGTTTCCCAGGAGTGTCAGCTCAATATAGAGAATCTAGTGAAAACGGAGCTAGAGTTTGACGAAGACTACACGGCACCACCGAGGATTAGCTTTGGTAAGTTTTCTGCTGTGTGTTGAAGAGTAAATTTTATGTTCAAAAGGTGCTTCAAAGCTGCCCGAGAAAGGCAGAGACATACATATTATTCGAATACTAGAGAGTTTAGTTTTCTCGGTAGCGACTAACTGTACTTTACGCAAATAGGAAGACATCATTGGCTGACCAATTAAGATAAAGAAAGGCAATAAAAATATCAAAAAACCCATCCCTAGTTATGAGAAAAACCATAAAACAACCTCAGGAGACACCCACCGCGCAGCGGTCGCAGGCCACAAACGCTTTTACGACCAAATGCCAGCGTTTAATTAAAAGCGAACTAGCTTCACTTATTCCCAGGTGGGTGTTTCGTGCCCCGAAGGTTCTTCGGAAACATCGGATGGTACCATCGTGGATGCTGCCTGGCCTGTGTAACGAGATAATAAAACGATTTCGTGGTCACTGACCGTGGCCACAGGTAGCAGCCAGTAGGACGGTCATCACAGAGGACGTTGCTGTGAACAGATTTCACCTCAGCATGTTGAAAAGTAGACATAATTGTTATGCTGCGGACAATTTTTCGAGTGGATGAAATAATTTGTTTGTATTTTCGTCAGCATTTTCTCCTTCAAAAAGGTGTTTAAGAGTGTTAAACCCATTTTGATAAATCGCAGATAACAAACTATGCTCACTAGTTTCATGGTACCAATTAAGCTTTCAGAAGAACGTTTGAGACCTTCTACCATGGGCGACTTGGCCATCGGCAAATTGTTTTAGAACACCATTAATCGCCTCAATACTCATTGTGAAATTGTGCCAACAATTAGCCACGCTCCGGTGACACTTTGCCGGAACTCCGTGCAGATTGCCACAAGCGGATTTCCGGCGCCAAGCCGTTGCAGATAATCAACGCACCGCCTCACATCGGAAGCCCCATCAAAAGTTCACTCATCCGAAACGCTCACGATAAGCTCTCACGGCGCTTCACAATGAGCTGAGCCAGCAAACCGGACCGCCCGTCCGCCGTTTGTTAGTGTTTTGCAACTTCATTAAACACTAGAGAGCAAGTGTTTAATGCATTTTGTTACACTTCGTTCGATCCGGCCAGTGGCTTCAACGCCGGCCAGCCACGGTACACACTTTTCAACGGTTTCCCCCTCCGCTTTTTTCTCTTCGATTTTCCAGAATCTGTTATCACCCACCGGGGCAGGAGGAGAAAAAAGCTTTTCCAGGTAAGTGAAATGACCGCCCTGTCGCTCTCTAGATAGAGAAGCCGAGTGCCATAAAATGGTGATGGTGGGAAAGATAATGAATTTCGTTGAATCGTCTACTTTTATGGGTATCGATAGTGCGTTTAATGTCCTTTTTTTCTCGAACCGGATGTTGATGGCCGAAGAGAGAGAGAGTTAATCAAACAATTTAGTCCTACGTGTTCTACGAGCCCAGGAGTGCTTGGTAATTTAAGCGTACTGGAGTAGATCGTTGAGAGCGACGATTCGGAACTAAGGAACGGTGATGAGTATCGGTGCTGTAAAAACACTTTTATCGTCCGGATAGTAAACACACCTCAGCTCCCGGTACTTTGTAAACCATTGATTACAGCACAGTGTGTACGGTACTCCAATTACTCGGCATCCGTGTCCCCGCATACCCGAGCATCGTTAGGTCCAGTTTGGCCTCTCGAAGTAAGACACTTGCATCGATGTACCGTCACTTTGGTCATCATCAAAGTGGTCACGATGGTTTCAGAAGCAAATGGGGGTCATTTGTTGGGAAACTATTAAGCTAGATCGGATAAAAATAAATAAAGTCTTGTGACGTGTTGCGCCGTTACACGAAACCATTCAGTCGTCGTCAGTTTTAACCTATTAAGTGAATGCCATAACCATGTAGCTTAGCGCAAAAGTATGCCTAAGCAGATAATTTACAGGATCTTTATATGAGCTGCAATTGAAATAGGACAACTGCGTAGCTATATTTTCGTTCGGTAATCGGGTACGATGTTTTTCGAGTGCTTTCAAAACAATTGTCGGTCCAGAGCCATACCCGAGAGCCCGAGCAGTATGATGAGGCCACTGATGGAAGTGCAATTTCCGGTGAACGTTCGAAACGATTGTCGGCGAACGGTTGGCCGGCCAAACAATTTACTTACTTCGTTTTCACTTTCTCCCTCTGCGTGTCAACAGTGCTAAGCGATGAAAGAAGCCAAAATTCATTAATATTCTCCTTGGTTTCGTGGTGGTATGGGCACCAGCGCCAGCCGGAGCCCATGCCACTGCAACATTCACGATTGCACTCCCCCGTAGCAACGCGACCGACGATCAGATTTTGCATCGTACTTGGTCCACTGCGCTGGCAGTCTGCTAGTCTACGCCAAAAAGTGCAGAAATTCGTTGAACGGCAACAGCACAAGTGCTACGGCATAACACATAAAACTCTCCTGTTCATTGTAGCCCGCTAGGCTATTACTTACACCCGAGAGTTGCACCCATCGGACCATGGGTATACACTGGTGGTCTGCGGAATGCTTTCATTGGCTCAATTTCGCTTTAGCAGGAAAAAGGAGAAAGAATAAGGAAAATGTTGCTTTTACTTTTGGTTCAACATTCCACACTACGAGTCGGACTTCGGGTAGGGAGCCGTCGCAAGCCGTGGTGCAAGCAGTATTTGATAAAATCAAAACACCGTCCTCGGGCTGGCTACCAGCGATCAAAGTTCTTCATAGTTCATCAAGATGTGAGCGAGTGCGCAAGTGGCCGGCCGGTGGTTTCTTTCCTCGTCAACGTAGCGACTTGCAAAGGCGGCCCAGCAGAGCTCCGGCTCCATTAGGAGCCGCTGCTCCTCAGGCAACCCGCACTAGCGCTCCGTAAGTTTCCATGAGTTTCTGCAGTTTCGCAGCTGTGCGATGTTAAAAATCGAAGCTCTGGAACCGAGCAAGCCAGAGAATTGCAATATTAGAGTCCAGTCCAACGTTTTAATAACAAAAGTTCTGTCCTTCTAGAGCGCGCCTTGGTTCCAAACTCTGGACAAATCTCTACAAGAAGTGAAGGTACGTTTTCTCAGAGGACACGTGCCGCAGTAGTCAGTCAACCGGATGTACGATGGCGGGGTCCCTGAAGTTGGGTGCCCAACAATGGACAACAATGTGAAGCCGGCCGATCGGTCGAGTGGAGAATGCAGAAGGAAAGCGAAATTTATGGAAGACATTTTTCGTGGCGGCGTGGCAGGGAAGTGTAGTAGTAAAGTAAATTCCTTACGCTCGGCCACGCTTTCGGTCCGGATTTTGAGAGCCCTCGGTGCGCGGTCCACGAAGACAAGTGCTACCATCATCATCGTTACGAAGTCCACTTTTCCTGGAGGTTAGTCCTTTCCGTGGCCGTCGTCGTCGTCGTCGTCGAGAGGTAGCCCGCACCATTGATTTACTATCGAGATTAATTTCGTGCTGGCGTATCGGTGGGTTGGTTACTCCGGAAGCTGGGCGCATCGTCTTGGGCTGGACTAACTCGCTTCGTGCGCTGAAGTGTGCACGGCTTGAGGTTAGGAAAATTGAAATAAGTTGAAAGATTACGCTCCACCATCCTCCGGTCGGCAGCTGTAGCACGCTGGTCGGGCACGGGTGTGTGTGTGGGTAAGAACTTTGCCAAGAAGTTCTCCGGAGTACGCTCTACACTGGCGAGAGCCGAGCACCGGAAAAGGCCACGGCGACCATCGATTAAGCGAGATCTGATCGATTATGGGGAAGATTTATGGTTTTTTAGACTCCGCACCCGGGGGGGGGTTCGGTTGGTAATCGTCGTTATCTCAAGATGTCGGCTTGTGGCTCGCCTGGTGACGCTCGGGGACTACCGATCGAAGCGACGTCGCTCGAGCACAAGCGTCATCATCGTCGTCGTCGTCGGCGGCGGCGACGCTCCTGGCCGAGAGTTAGTCCCACTTCGGCGGAGCTTAGCAAAGATGAGTTTGAGCTTCATAGCCAAATCCCTCCGAGCACTCGGGAGCCAATCAAGGGATTTAATTTGAAGTTCGGTGCGTGTGTTATCGCCACTGGCCATTGGTAGAAGAAGACGACCGTCGTCGTCGTCGTCGGCGTCGGTGACGTTGTTTATCTGGGGAGTAGAACGGAGTAGATCATTAGTCCGGGCGGTCGGCTATCGCTGCAGGCCATCGCAGACCATCGGAGAGCAAAGCGGGCTTGAGTTTTTGGGGATGGATTTGGGGAAAATGCTTTCAGTCGTACATCTCCCAAAGCAATTAGCCATTAGCGGTCGCTGTCCGGTGGCCGACGGAGAAGAATAATTGCTTTATTCAATAATTTAATGAGCCCATTGCTTGGGATGATATCTGCGCGGATCGTGATACCATTATGTACCCCCGGGGGGACGGGTTCTTAATGATCGTGCCACACCGGTGCCTTTTCGTAAGCTTTCATCTTCAACTCAACTTATTCATGGTAGAAAAGTAA
Organism: Anopheles cruzii; assembly: GCF_943734635.1. NCBI lineage: Eukaryota > Metazoa > Arthropoda > Insecta > Diptera > Culicidae > Anopheles > Anopheles cruzii. The sequence continues at coordinate 16,411,610 of NC_069144.1, read as the reverse complement.
TATGAAATAATTCATATTGCATTTGGATTTGCATAAAACGGCAGGAGAACATATCAAGTAATAATTTAAGGCACAAAATCATAAATTGGTGGACTGGAGTTTGAAGAACTCATTTGCATCTGCATTATTGTACATTTAGGAATACGTAAATTTGCACTAAAAGTTACGGTAGATGTAGAAAGTGTGCAATCCAGTAGTTTGGGAATCTCTCTTTCACTCTTACAGCTTTTGAAATTAAATTTCATTACGATGAAACTTTTGGCGATTTCATTGTTACATGATGGCGCAATATTATGATGACTTAAATTGTTCAAAGTTTAAGGACCTAATGATTTATTTTCGTAACGCCATCGAAACGCTGCAGCTCTAGTGTTCCGAAGCTATGCTTTGAAATTGGAAACGTTTCTTCCCAACTTCTTTCAGTCGCAGGACGACGCTGACATTCCGTCGAAAGCTCGTGCCGGCATCATCTTACAGATGCCGCTCGGGAATTACTCCGTCGTCCAAATTAGCTTGTCATTTCACCCAAAAGCCAAGCGGCAAAACATCAGACACCCAGACAGGTTCACCTGCCACGTCAAAACACACTTTCATCTTCACTATCTACCAGTTCTCGGTCGGAGACCTTCGGGGAAGAAACGGGGCTGCTCCTGCTCCTGCTGCCGGTTCCTGCCCAGTAGCCGCCTGTGGCAGCCTTTGAAGGAATGCATTTAATGTAGCTCTGGAGCGAAGAGGCGACTTACAACGGCAGCAAGTCTCGGGAATGGGCCCTCCGGAAGAAAAGTCGGAGCGGAAGAAAAAGCTAATCATCTTCAAATGTTGCTGCACGCGGCGAGGTTCGAGGCACCTCGGTCCCGGATTAAGTTTTGTAATGAGTTGCCATCTGCAGGCTGCTCCGGGCATCTTGATTCCGTGACCTGGAGGAAGGATGCGCGGTGCTCAGTGCAAAGTTTGTGCCCGCCGCAAAGAAGTATGCTTCCAAGAAAAACTGTCACTCGCCCAAGATCACCGACCACTGAAGGGAAAACTTTTGTTTCAAACCCTTTTTCTATCTACCTTTCTCTGTCGCTCTCGGGACGTACTGCTGAAGCCCTTAGTGGTTGTTACTGTGAGGCGAACAGCTTTTCTCTACTATTTTTGTGATGATTCGCATCCTTCCATCTGATCAATCACAGCAGGAGCCTAGAGAGCATCATAAGATAAAGCTATTTTAATAGTTGGTAAAGCGAATAAAGCTTAAAAAGCAACATGAAGTGGAGCAACTGGTGCCGCTGTAGCGATTATTGTATTGCGTCATTCTTCGGATACCTTTGCTGGTTATTATTTTCCGCCTGCGGTGCTTGGTTTTCCATTCAAAAATATTGAATAGTTTTGGCTAATTGATGTACTAAGTTCAACTTAGGTCACTTTGCTGGTACAGCTTATGCTTACTTTAATTTCATTTGTTTATTAAGAATCGTTGAACAACGGGGCTTCAAAGAACTTTATTTACCTCTTGAAAAGCATTGTGAGCATTGACGCTTAGTGCATAAAAGTAAGATTCCATTAGTTTAACTGAAAACGAACTGAGATTACGTATACCAGCCTTTACATTAAGACACAATTTTTGTCGTCCTCGGTTCATAATTTATTAAAGTTAATTTCATTATGCATACTGAAGTAGGGCTCCATTATGCACAACTCATTCAGCATGTGGTCTCGTTGGCTGAGGAACTTTGAAGCTGATTTCCACTCACACACTATCGGCAGTGGAACATTTTAACCCATCAACAGCAACCCACTCACAGTTTCGCAGAAACAGCACAAACTTGCTTAATGAGAAAATGATTTTGCGTATAACGGTTGTGTGTTGCGGTTACGCTTTTATCGGCCCATTTGCGTTGGACGATAAAATATATTTCATTAACTGTGCCCAGTGGGCGCACTGGGTCTAACTTGAGGCTCCCACGTGCTATGTTTTGCTTCCAACCAAACGGAAGTCATTAGACACATCGAACGATTGATGGGGCGACCGAGCTCGTGCCGTTCGTCAGAAATCGATCACCATTTACCACGATGCTTCGAGGCAAGCCGAGGCCCTTAAAAAGAAGGCACCGTAGCTGGGGGAGAACGCATCCCGAAGCGATGCCATCGAAGGGATCGAAGGGCGGCACAAACCGACCCGGATAACAGTTGCCATGAAGCGGCGCCCTCGAACTCCCGCATCTCGATAGGGTGAAAATGTTCAACGGCACTTCGCGTCGCCCTTGAAGTGGAGCCTTGTTTTGTGTGGAAAATTTCCCAGAAAGAAAACAGAAGCAGGGGAAAAGCGTCCATCAGCATGAGTGTCAGTGGGGCGGCCTTCCTTCTGACGACGGTTGGTTCTGATTGATGTTGATGGCACTCGATGTCCTGATAATAATATCGATGCACGATAACGGTAATGTTTATCGTGACAACAGTCACTAGCACCGCTACAACGCGTGACGACGAGGGCCAGCGCCGTGATGATTTTATGGTGTCGTGCCACCGTAAAAAACCCGCGAAGTTTGCATGTCCTTGCGGTAATCATAATAATTATGGCAAGCCCCCACACACACACACGGTTGGGCCCGCGCGAATGTGTCGATTGCCATCGAAACGGCACTTAACCGCGCATGGCTGGTAGGGAAGCCGCATCACTGGAGGTCCTGAAATGAGGCAAGTCATCAGGCGGCCGTTTCGGGGGCCAAACATGACCGAAGCAAAGTGATAATTAAGCACCGAGCACCAGGCGCCTCCATCGGCGGCAGGAATGTTTGTATTCGGGTTGCGTTGCTTCACGGGCGTGCACCACGCACGCCACGTCACACAAATGGGTTCCAATAAACCTCACCATAACAATTACGCGTGCAGCCTGCCATCGTCGCGGTCGTTACCGTACCGTCGTTCGGCGCGCAAACTTCATTAATGTTGCTCAGTCGAACGCGCGAGTGAATTTAATTTGGCAATAGCATAACTTTTTCGTACCGCCACCGCCGTTCGTCGTCGTTCAGCGTGTTATGGCCATTTGGTTTGGGTTGGTGACCGGTGGGTCGTTCCAATGATGCGATGGTGCCTAGTCCAGCAGGCGAGGTGGCAGGTGTTTACCGTTAGTCTATTACATTTTATCTGATTGCGCTCTGCGGGAAGTCTGGGGAAATCTCAGTCTTTGGAGCTTTGGTAGAGAACTACATTCAGGGAGAGTTCTTTGGTGCTGTGCTCCACACGGTAGTGACCGTAGTTAGCACGATCTAACAGTTTAGGTACTATTTAGTCGCACAATCTTTTAGCGACAATTTTCCTTGTTTACGCCCGGAAGATATGCAAACGATTGCGCAGCGCTTTTAAGGATTTGTTATATCCCAAATTCTCCCGGCACTCCAATCAACTAACCCGGGGTCCAAAACCAACACAAAAATCGTTAAATTTAAATGGATTCCAAAAAGGAACGAGGGACCGACCGACACTTTCCGTCCCGTTTCGGTTTGCCGATTCGATCAATAATTTACAGCCGTTTGATTGTGCAACCAGTCGGCCGGCTAGCGACCACCGTTCGTTAGGCTCATCTATAATTGATCACCAGGGTCTCCACCCGAAGCCGTTGTCGTGGCTCCAATCCCGGGAAATGATGTTGATTCCATATTCGTAACGCCGTGGTCCTCCCCGAGGCAGGCTTTTGAGTATTTTATATTTTATTTTGTTTGCTCACGGCGGCCAGGTCACTTTGGCCGGGCAGACCCGGTCTGCTTTCGGTCCCCCGGCAGTCATTAGGCCGCTGTGTTGGGCTGCTGGGAAGTGCTCAAGTGGACTTTTCGAAAGCGAGTTTTTTCTGCTTTCTTCCCTCTGTATGGTGCTTCTAACAAAGGCAGAAGCTTCGGGGCGAAGAAAGGACCGAAACGAAGAAAAGTGACCCGCTTGATTGGCCGCTGTAAAAGGACCCGTTTTACGCCGTTTTGGGAAGGCCTGACAGTGGTTCATGCCGGAGGCCCGGGGCTAAGGCTGTTCCGGTCGTATTGGTTCTGTTTTGGAAAATCATTAAACAACCTTGCGGACACAATAAGCACAATGAACGGTCGGCCATCTGTCGGCCTCACTGAAAATACGAAGAAAGAACGCTCCTTCCAACGACTGGACGGAGGACGGATCCTGACCGTCGCTGTTTACTGACACTGGATGGAAAAAGATATCTGGAAAATCATTTTCCCTCCATTTATCAACTCTAAACAAGGACCCACGCACGCTCGCCGCAGAAAGAGACACCGGCGCTTAGAAATCGGCTAGGAAAAATGGAAACTGAGCTGCTGGCGTGGCGATTTGCAGCAAGAGCTTGTTTCATGAGTTTTTTGCTCAGTGAAAACGCAGAAAAGCACACCGAAGAAGTGCTTTAATGGAGTGAAACTCCACTCGGGCATCTTTACGCCCGGCGGACCATTTTATGGTTTTTGATACCGGTTTGCGGTTCTGTTCGGTGGGATTTATTTCACTTCTTCGCGCAAGAGATGGACGGACGATAAGCAGAAAGGCACAGACTCGCCCTGGCTGTGGCCAGGGCCGCAGTCATTTCGGGTTTTGGCGACATTTTCAGCGGACCGACCGTTCGCCTTCGCCAAAGGATTGTGTCATTATGCTGGGCCTGGTTCGTGCCGAACGAAGGACGACTGAAAGGGGCTGACTACAAACTGGGTGGGCTGGAAGCTGATCCGGTCGTTTGCAGCTAACGACGGGCGGGCAAGCGGCGATGAACGATGAGTTGTCAGGTCCGTCCTTCAGAAGAAACCGAAACCGGTTGCAACCGGGAACCGGAACCGGCTCCCCCGACCGAATGGTACTCACGCGACGCTGGCTAAGCTTGTCAGCTAACATCTGGTTTTTCGGGTTTAGCCAGCTCCCCACCGCTTCTGTCTGGAGCTTTGTTTCTGTGGCGCTCCCACCAACGTTCTGGTTCTCCCCCAAAAAGGCCCAAGTCCTGCTGAATGTAGTCCTCGGTTTGGCGTTGACAAGAATTGGGACAGTTTTGCAAAAAAAGAGCTAAAAAGAACATGCCAGAAAGGCGAAAGACATTTTCGCCGGCACGAAATGATACAAATGCACTTTTATTGTTTCGCTACCCAATGACGGACGGCTGGGTTGGCATTTAAAGTTGGATGTTGGAATTATGTTTATTGTAGCACTAAGCCTTGGAAACGCTTTTTATAATTTCCCATGTCTGTGCGAAAGGAACACACTCGCAGCCGTGCGTTTGGTGTAGTTTCGTGTTTTTGAACTAATACGAATTTTATCAGATTAAAACTTATTCTGCCAATTTAACTTTAATTGAATTTGATGGTGTTTGATATTAATGAGAATTTTTAAATTCCCCAGTCAAATTCTTCTCGATGATCAATAAATGAATGATTGAATTTGAGATCTTGTTTTATTAAATTACGATTAATATTATAGATGGGATTTGTTGTTTTTGATTTTCAAGGCTGCGCAGATTTTCGATTTAGACAAAATAATTTACTACTCTCATCAAATGATTGAAGAGACGATTCATAAGAAGCCCCAACAAAATCAATCAATCAACAACATTTTCCAAATGAAAACTTCACACTTCAGATCGCCTGTTTGGCAGATCGTTACACGGTCGCGTTTCCTGGTTCTTCGCAATCGGGGCCAAGCATCTCCAGCTCCACTTTCCACTCAATAATTCATTGCTGCAAACGATTCTATCCTATCCGTTCCGCAATTTCCTGTTCCACGAAGCACTTTCGCAGGCATCATTGATTCGGCTGCTGATGCACAACACAATTACAGCGGATGCAATTTTGCAGATCGGACGGATCTACGATGACTCATTTGGCACGGTTTCCTTCACCATCGGCTCGCGTTTTTGGCTTGTTTCAAGCCAAATCAGCATATTGCAGAATGGCAAACGAAAAAACGGAAGGAATCATTCATTCCGCTCATTATGCAACGCAAAGAGTATTGCATTTTTGCTGCAATAACGCATTTCCATATTTTATTTCACTTCCCCCCCCTTTGGCGCTGTCGAACGGCTTGCGGCCATTTTAGATAATGTTTCCCGTGGCACAAAGGCTTCCACGAACTGGGGTTGCTGCATAAATTAGCATCCTTTTAACGAAGAACAAACAACGGTCGGTGGAGAGTATCTGTTGCCACTTTTTTACGTCAGCTACGGCTCTTGATTATGCTAACGAGCTGCGCGGCTGATCATGAACTGAGCTTCTTTTTTTTATTTGTGTGGTTTGCAACAGCGATAATGAAATATCCAAAACCGATAGGACCAAACCATTTTGTCCGAGTGTGTGGTTACCTTTGCGTCAATTAATATAAACTACGTACAGCTGGGGCCGAACGGACGGCTGACCGTTAGGTGCCAAGTACCAGGAAGACCGTCAAATTTCATCGCCCGGCTGCAACACATGCGGATATAAAAAAACTGCATAACTTACTTCGGAACCCTACGGTTCACGCTTATGCGCGGAACAGCAGCTCTCGGGTGTGCAGAGTGTTGCAAAACTGTAAAATATGCACCATCAGCGCGCCACGATGCATTTACTAAATTAAAACTTATCATTTTTCGCTCGTGTGTTTTTTTTTTCATTTGCGGGGTACCATGTGTGTTGAGTAGTTCATATTTTTACTTGATTCGGTTTGCTATTTGTTGCGCCGTTTTTTCTACAACTTTTTTGTTCGTGTTGCTTATGCTTTTTTGTGGCACTCTGACTCCGAACGCCATGTTGGTCACCCACAAACACACGCCTTGGTTTTGCTGGTGTGCGGAAAATTAGTCGAAGCCCTGCAAAAAACCGGAAAAGCAAAATGGTCCCAAGAAGGCAGGGAAAAGTACATAAGTAGCGATCGGGACGTTGGGGATCGGATTGAAATGACAAGCGAAAAACTTTTCCCAGCCACCGTCAGCAAGGGAGAGAAAGAGAGAGTGATTCTGGGGAAAAATATCCGTCCGTCCTCTATGGCCAACCGCAAAACCCGTGAACGGTAAAAGTGAAGCGTAAAAGTTTCGCCACCGACCAGAAACTGTGTTTTTATCTTTCGCCCAAACCGTCCAACCCGACGTTTTCCGAGACCCCCATTTCGTCTTCCTTCTGGCATAGTTTGCTCGTTTTGCTGCCCTTTTTCCTCTGACTTTCCACGGGCCGGGCTAATGGATGGTGGTGGTGCTTGAAGCAAGAAGTTTGAAGTTTTGCAGTCAAAAACTGTGCCACGCTTCCGTTCCGCATCATCGGCGTTGACACCGGCGTGACTCTCCGGAAGCACCGTGCGCTTCCGTACGTTCTGCCTTTTTTATCTTCCTCTTCGTTGCCTACGTGCGTCTGTCACGGCCACTTTCAGGAGTGTCAACTTTCGGGAGCGCACAAATTGTGACAGAAAAGTGAGGTGACATTAAATTTAATTTCCCACCGAACACCGAAATTGGTTCAGAAGGAACGGGGACTCGTTTTTGGAATAAAATTAACGAAATTAATTGGAGCCAAACTTTGGCGTCGGCACCGTCGTCGGGGTTAAAGGTGCGCAAGAAACAGTGAAACAGTGAAAGTTACCGGACGGCACAGTGATACTTGCGTCTAATCAGTAATGGGTATCTTTAAAGTGTTTTGATATTCAAATGAAAAAGGTTAATGTCAATTTAACGTTTAGGTAAAAAATGGAAGTTTATTGCAGACATTTTAAAAATAATTGAAAAATCTAAACGATACGTGACGAATCTTTCTTCCTTCGGGCCGACATCGCGAGTGATTTTGTTGTTCGTGTATGGCACGATTTTCGACCGCATGGAAGGATTGTGAGTATCCCTCGATGTGGAGCACAATTTTGACCGTGAGCTGCAAGCCAGTTTCCGGTGCAGGACACCGTGCAGGATTCGCAATTTGCATCGGGGATTAGATTTTCGTTCATTTTCGTTCTCATGCGAGAAACGGTAACGCGTGACTTGCAAGTTCTACCGGTGGCGCTGGAAAGGTAAGAAAATGGGAATCTTTTAAGTCCACCCCCAGCCGACACCCACGCCACAGGGGTAGCCAATTTTGCTCCGAGCCAGCCAGCTTAGAGGCATCAACGGAGACGAAATAATTTAATTTGCCTGAAAAACCGCACGTACCTACTATTTATTCATTAACTGGCTAGACGGAATATCAACTAGAACCGCCGGCATCCTGGTTGGCCTGGTTCGTGTTCGGTGTTTTAATATTCAGCACAGCAAAATGGGTCCGGGGGTTTTAAAAATGGACGCTCGAACGAGAAATACAAAAAAATGTGTTCATTGTACCTGTCCGTTTCTGGGCCATGTTATTAAGTTATCTCATTATGATGTTGACACTCGTTGTTGAAGTATTTAACCCACTTGGCTGGGGTTTCTCGAGGTGATTTAAACGTTTGTTGATTTGTCATTGTTCGCCTGGGGCCTGCATACCAATCCATTACTATGTTGTAATGACCGTCTGTAATCCATTGTACGCTTCATGTAATTATATTTTACATCTTCCAACGAGTGAAGTGACGAGATAAACAAAAGTAAATTGCTATTTTTGGAATATTCTATTCATCGAATATAACTGGGTTCTCTACGCAAAACAGGCATCAAAACTAAAGTAACGAAAGAACATGATCAATTACATTATTGATCATTACAGAGAACCATTTTTTTCGCTCAAAGTGTGAGTTTTGGTGAAGATGCTTGAAAGTCAAGAAAATTGTATATTTGTAAATCAATGTCCGAGTAGTAGAAAGCACCCTGGTTTCGCTCTCCCCTTTTTAGCGCGTTCATCGTTGCTCTCTCGTTTCTCTCTCAGTTTCTCTAACTCTCTCTCTCAATCGCTCTCTCGCTCTCTCTCTCAGCGCTCGCGCGCGCACGCTTATTTTTGTTTGCGCGTTCGCCGTCAAACAAATCGCGGTAGCAAAACAAACGAGTTCACGAAATCCCTTTTCGCTGCGAACTCCGTCTTCGGCGGGGCTTTTGGGTGATCTTGGCCGCGAGATGAGCTTCGTGGATAGCGACGCGGAGGGCAGCGGTGTAAATGCTCGAAAGCGCAAAGTTACGATCGAATAAGATGTAGCTCACATGGTGAAGGAAGTGTAGGCACAGGAGGATCGAAGAAACCGCAAGGTACACTTGAAATGAGAACTCTCCCGAGTACAGTGCGGTGACTAATAAGTGCTACAGGTATTCGCGAATGCCTTATTCGATCACCTCGATTTGGAGATTCCTGGTTTGCATACGATCAACGACGAGTATGATGAACCCAGTTCGACCGTTCCTTTTGTGTATTCCACAAACGAACCAGAAAACAGTAGGTGTTCGTGAAAACGGCCTGACCGTTGCCGCAAAATTGATTACCCGTCGGTATCGATGAAATCGGCCTCGCACTGTCGCCTTATTTAGCGGTATATTAAGTTAAAAAGGACAACTACGGCGCCCCAAACGTGGCCCGCTCCTCGTGTGAGTGTGTGTGTCTGTATGTGGCGAGAGAAGTGGAAAAACCGGCTTTTTGCATACGCACCTCTCCGGATGTTGTGGCGATCGACTCTCCAACTCTCCGGCGACGAATGGAGTGCGCAAAACAGAGCCAAAATAAAGGAAAAGAAAATAGAAACATAAAACAGGGTGATCTCCCGCGCGTTCCGCCCAAGCCACATCTCCCTGCCGCCACCCTCCCCCGCCGGCAGGCACACCCCGTGCCCCGGTAAGGTCACACTTACCGTGTAATCCTACCCTGTCGCGGGTCTCGTGAAACCGAAACACTTTGGCTATTTATTGACTCGCTAAGTGGAAAGGCTGCTCTTCGGTTGCGCCTAAAGATGACAAACCGAAAGACGCGACCCCGGAGAGAGAGAGGGAGTAAGCGAGAAGGATAAGCCGGCCCGGGAGAGTTGCTGCGTAAATTTCTTGTGGCGCGAAAAATGCTTGGCGATTAGTTTTTTTTTTGGTTTCGCGTGTACGGCCAATGTTTGCAGCTTCGCCACTAAACGCGGCGCACGTTGCTTCCATGTGACTCGCGCGGACCGCGGCCTGCGTTGGGTGCTCTGTTTTGCGCGGTCCATTTTTTGCGACATCATCATCAGACAGCAGCAACCGCGATCGCGAAGTTGGAGAGCGCAGGCGAGCTGTGGCCCGTTTACGGACTCGCCATTTCCAGTCCATCCGATGAAGAGAGCACTTGTCGGTTTATGGACAGAATTTCGTTACCTAATTACCATTCCGATTCCGGGCTTCAAAATGGCGACAAAAGGCAGTACAAAAACGTGCCTTCAATGGTGTGTGGCGTGTGTTTTCTGGAAAGAACCTCATCGAACCAACTCGGCAACGAGCCCATTCAAGTGTTAATCACGAGCCCCACACTTGGGAGCGCTCAAGTGCCTTCGGAAAGTCCATTGACGCGCAATTGAAGGGGAGGCTTTGGAAAATCACTGCCATAACGTTATCACACCCCAGGCCGGCCGGAGTAGCCGGTTCCACATTATCTAATTTCAAGAAGCTCCAGCACGCCTAATCGCCATAATCCAATTTGTTCACCCTTGAAAAGGAGGCCCCCCTTTTGGCACGGTAGAATACCACCTGCAAAGCCTTATTCCGCGACTTCCTGGCGTGTGCATGTGTGCGCGTTGGGGACGACCGCACGACGACGGTGTGCGTGCGGTCTCCTTAACTTAACTTCCCCTTCATTCACGTCGCGATGATAATGTTCATTCGCCAAGAGAGTGGTTTTGAGAGCGTGAGAATTCAGAGTTGTGTTCGGAAATTCAAAGTCTGGTTCGGTAAGTCACACGCGCACCGCGATCTTTTTTTTTCGATGTTATTTGGGGCTTGAATCGTGGCGATGTTAAAATCGGTTCATCGGTTCATCGGCTCTTGGCGGGAGAGCGAGAAAAAAGGGGTGAGAGCGATAAAAGTGAGACTCAGCGTCAGGTTCGGAAATTCGAAGTCAGCTTTGCAAAACGGTTAGATTGATCGGTTAAATTCAGAAAAATTCAGACGCAAGTTGTTTTTCAAAAATTCGGACGTTCCGGTAAAGTGCTGCGTTCTGGTAAAGTGTTTCGTCCTCGTCGGCGTACTATTAGTAGTTGGCCGAGAATACCACCGTTGTGGGTTAAACACGTTGAACTGCCGAGCGAGCCGGTTGTGCTTGAGCTCTCGGGAAAAAGGGGAGCGTGCGAATACGCGAAAGTGTTTTGTGGTGCTGCTAGACATGAGATCGATCGACGATATTTTGAACCACTAGTAAACGCGCGAAGTGAAGCATTGAATCCTTGCCTGGTCCGTGTGGTTGCGCCGCCAACAGCGATCGAAAGGCTACAGGGCCAACGAGCCACCCGAAAGCGCAGAGTCGGAAGTGTTGTTATTTTTGCGGATACTGTGAAGGTGCCCGGTGATTCGCGGTGCGTGAAGTGTGATTAATGTGGTGAGTGTAGCTTTTCTTCTGTGGATCTTCGCGGGCTGCTGCGACGATCGTAGCCGCGGCGTTGTTCCGCTTCTCTTTTGCTCCGCGTGTGTGTGTGTTTCGGTGGCGCGCGCACACGCTGTCTGTGCGCCTGTGTGCGAGTGGCCGCGCGGGTGCGTGCGATAAGCCCAAAATCGAAGCCTGAGGCGCGCGCGGGTTGTTGTTATTTTCGGGCATCTTTTTTGGGACAACTTCAGGCGGCATCGGCGGCATCGGCATCTTGCGGGAGATGAGGCTACGGATGGCCGACTTTCGACGCCTTCAACGGCGCCCGGTCACTCAGCGTGCTCTTTAGAACCTTTTCCTGTTTTGTAGACGATGGAGGAGCTACTGGGGCAGGCACAGGATTCTGAGACGCCAAGCCTTGCGGAAGGTGTTAACCTCGATCAGGGTTGTTGTTCCGTGTCAATCAAAGCTCACCTTGGTGGTGAAATTGATGACATAAACAATACTAATCATTTGATGATAATGTTCTGAGATATCCATCACATTGGACCTGATCATTAAAGTTCTTCTGGTAACCCCAGCTTTAGTTAAATTACTTGAAATGTTAACATAGCATAGATGCTACTACCTCCAACGTAGCCCTGGGCAGTACTCTCTCCGGGTGGTTCCGTCATCAGGGGGAGGCGAATAAGCCCATCAGCTCGAGGAGGCACCAGATCATTAGAAAGCCGATAAGATAACGCAATTCATAATCGTTCGTGAACGGACTTGTTCACACGAATGTGAATGTTTGACTGGATCAAACACGTTTGAAGTTAATTATCAAACTATTACGGTTCTGATGAATCACGAGAGCCACTTTCACATCGTGACGAAATGCGTTTTGCGAAGAATAGATTGAGCTTTGTTCTTCATCAAAACTGGGTTCAAAATGATCGCATTTAGCATGCATTACGAGAGCAATAAAAAAAAAAATCTGTTTGATCGATGAACTGACACTGTCGGGCACATGGTCGGGATCGGAAATTCCACAAAAGAAAGGCAATAAGGTTGCACAAAAAAAATGGTCTGAAACATAATCTTTCAACGCACGCACGCCACACACACAAGGTGTTTCGGTTCCCAAGCGCCGCGAAAGAAACTTTTATGATGGATTTGTCATTGAGTGTGGCATTTATTGAGGCCACCGTGATCATGCGCAAGGTTCGGTGGCAGATTCGAGACGCTTGTCTTTCACCCGGCGATATGGGTCGATGTGTGTGCGGCGAGAAACTGTAACCAGTACAGTTCGCGATCCGGTAATAAATGTCCGCATGCGATGGGACCGTTGTTTGAAGTTTAGTAACAGAAAAGCGAAAAAGGAATCCACGCGAATCCATCGACACACGGGTCGACCTTGACAGGGACCTGCGCTACGTGGCGTGGCGTGCGTGGATCAGTAAAAGTTAGCCTGATTTACGATCATACCGTGCCCGATAGACCGATAGATCTTGCCCAGTCGCTGTCGCCGGTCAGTGAGCTAAGGCCAACCAGCCACCGGGAAGCATGTTGCCCGACACGATTCACTTCCCATTGGTTGGGGAAAAGAGAGAGCTAAAGCTAAACGAAGGTGTTAACATAAGCGGAAGTACCCCGGGGGTGAGGGGTCAGGTCGGTCGGTGACGTGTAATTCGAAACCTTCGCGCGTTCTAATGCCGTGTTTGACAAGCGAAACGATCAACACTAATTAGTGAGACGTTTTCACGGTTGGTGTGTCCGGCACGGGGCCGTGGCGATCAGTTTCCTCGAACCTTTCTCAACTACTTCAGTTTTCTTCTCTCTTTTCCACAGATACTTTGGCATGAAGATACCATTTTGTATTGTTTTCTACTCTTTACCATCTAAAAAATTTATCTCTTTTCCTTTAAACGATCTGGACTTTCATTCTTTTTTCGTTTCTTGTGTTCTACTGCCTTTTGTGAATGGGTTTTTCGTTTTTATTTTGTCTCTTTCTCCATTGATTTTCTTTTTAGCGTAGTGTTTTCGTTTTTTTATCGATTCCAACACCTTTTACCCATTTGAACCGTATTTTGATTTTACCTAACGACATTCTCATTCCGGGTTGAGTTTTGATTTTAATCGAATGGATTTTCGTTTCTCCGACCCGCCTGGGCTATCATTAGTGGGGCATCATTAGCGGAATGTGCCCGAAGTTTCCGTGTTTTATGTGTTTCCGTTCCGCGTGTTCAATGTCGGTTTCCTTGGGCCCCTCGTATGCATAAAAACTGCCGCCGCGGACCATCAAACGCGGCGGACCCGCGCGAAACAGCTTAATCACGGCATCCGGGAGTCCCCAATTCGGATCGCGCGACAGTCGGCGGCGTTAGTTGGTGTTCCGGTGGCCCCTTGTCTGGTCGGCGGACTCGTGCCTTGGTTGGCGCGGTCCAGAGTCGCTGTTTGCTGCTGAAGTGCGCGCAAATCTGGCAACGGCCGCCGCCAGCGAGTCCTACGCAGGCACCCGCCGCCACGGCACTCCGTGGCGGGGCTTTGAGTTCATAAAACATTCACATTATAACATTCGCTAATTTAAAAGCCATAAATTTTAATTTTAATATCTCGTCCGGCCGCGTTGGATCGCGAGCATCGCGCGACCCCGATCAGCAATGGGCGACCAGCAACCCGACCGCGTACACATTTCGCGCGTCGCGTTTGTTTGCGATTTTGTGTGATCATCCCGGCGATCGGAGTGAGCTCTCTGCGGTTCTTCCACGCGGTGGACGCCCCGTGCTGGAGCCTTTTCCTTGATGCGAACCGTTTTCGCAGTTTAGCGACCGAGCTCTTCGCCGCAGACCTTCGCGGCGCGGCACGATAGCGAGTGTGGCTCATTAGTAGATTTTCCTCCTCCGAGTCGGTCGTCGCAATCATCTTGTCTCGTTTATCATGAGGGACAGGAAGATAGCGAAAAAAATGGTTCCTTTAACCTCGCCGGCCGGGCGACTGTCTTAAACAGTCGTCCCATTTACCGGGTGAAACGGGACGCCACACAGAGTGAGACAGCAGCTAGTAGAGGAAATAGCGAGCGAGAGATGCGAATGCAGCAGCCCTTATAGCTGCGCAATCCGCAGACAGCGCGTCGCTGCCGCTCGATGTTTTCGTTTACGCAACTGGCGTGACACTTTCCGTGAGCAGATCGCGGGAACCGGCGGCGAGGGGCCGCCGGGAGCCTGAGCGGTGTCCCGACCGAGCGCGCCAAATGATTCTTTTCCGTCGTCGCGAAACCACCACAGCCAAGCATTCCTTTGCCGTGGTTTCGGTTGCGACAACGGATGTGTTTTGGCAAAATTAGATACCAACGTTTTCCTAGATTTGGGTCATCTTTTTAATGCGCCACACACATTGTTAGAGTGTTGGCGGTGCCATTTTCGCAATGGTCGCAATTTAATTCGATGATTGCGATAATGGTTGGAACGGGACTGTTGCTTCCAAATGGAGAATTTTTAGATGTTTTTTTTTAGATTTTCCATTTGTTTCGTATCTTTGTGATATTTTCGATTGCTCTGTGGTTACTTCCATAAGTCAAGTTTGTGCCTTTTTTCCTGTTTTTAGAATTTTTTCAAAAGGTTGGCTTAACCTATTTTAATCGTTTAAAGTGGAGAGTTTTCCTTGTTATTACTCCCAAATGATGTTGAACGAAGAGAAACGTTCGCCTGAACGGTTGTTGCCACGATGGATGGCAATGGATGAATGGATGAACGATCCAACCCCACACAGCTT